>NC_081407.1:143526180-143827118 GCF_030272615.1 Cryptomeria japonica | reverse complement strand
AGAATATTTGGAAGTAAATGTTATATTAGAAGAAATGAGTATATTGGCAAATTTGATCCTAGAAGTGATGAAAGAATATTTCTTAGCTATTCATCTAAGAGCAAGGCATATAGATATTTTAACAAAAGATTGCAGAAAATTGTTGAGAGTACAAATGTAAAGATTGATGAACAATTCAGAGGAACTTCAAGGCATATAGACTCTGAACCGGCAACAAAGATTCTGAAAAATGAATCTACATTGAACCCACCAGTACAAAATGAAGATCTAGTTACACCGGTATCATCTGAAAATCCCACTGTAACTAAGGAACAACAACAAACAAAGACACCTCGGTATGTAAGACTGAATCACTTTGAAGATCAGATAATTAGAAACAAGTATAAAGGAGTTATGACAAGAGGAAGACTGACAAATGAAGAGGTATGTCTTATTTCTCAAATTGAACCATCATCAATTAATGAGGCATGTGAAGATAAACATTGGATTAAAGCTATGGAAGAGGAACTAGAACAAATTGAGAAAAATAACACATGGACATTAGTTCCCCGACCTAAAGACAAAAATGTGATTGGAACAAAATGGGTATTCAAAAACAAACTTAATGAAGATGGTAAGGTAATCAGGAATAAAGCAAGAATAGTGTGTAAAGGACATTCTCAGAAAGAAGGAATTGATTATAATGAAACCTTTGCACCGGTAGCTAGAATTGAGGCAGTCAAATTATTCTTGGCTTTTGCAGCACACAAGAACTACAAAGTATATAAAATGGATATTAAATGTGCATTTCTAAATGGAGATCTTGAAGAACAAGTTTACATTGAACAACGTGATGTATTTTCTTTGACATATAACAAAGATATGGTTTGCAGTTTAAGGAAAGCTTTGTATGGGTTGAAGCAAGCTCCAAGAGCTTGGTATGCAAGATTGGAAAAGTATCTTTTGAAGATTGGTTTTTCTAAAGGTAATGCTGACAACAACTTATACTACAAAGTGACTAATGATGACATCTTGGTTATCAAAGTTTTTGTTGATGATATAATCTTTGGAGGAGAAGATGGATTATGTAAAGACTGTTCTATTGAAATGCAACAAGAATTTGAAATGTCTATGATTGGAGAGATAAAATACTTTTTAGGATTGCAGATTTCAAACACTTATAAAGGTATATTCTTGAGTCAATCCAAGTACTTGAAGGAGTTACTAAAGAAATTTGGGATGGAAAACTCTAAACCGGTAAGCACACCTATGACTACAAATGACAAATTATCACTAAGGGATGAATCTACACCTATTAATTCAACTAGGTACAAATCTATGATATGAGGTTTACTACATTTGACACAAATAAGACCTGATATTATGAATGTAGTATGCATTGTTTCAAGATTTCAGAGTAATCCTAGAGAAAATCATGAATCAGCAGTAAAAAGGATTTTTTGGTACTTACAAGGCACTACAAATCTTGGCTTATGGTATCCTAGAGATGAAAACTTTGAATTATGTACATACACAGATGCAAATTGGGTAGGAGATGTGGATGATAGAAAAAGCACCATCGATGGAGATTTTTTCTTGGCAACAGATTAATTTCTTGGTTGAGTAAGAAACAAAGTTGTACATCTTTATCAACAGCTGAATTAGAATATGTTGTAGCAGCAACTAACTGTACACAAGTATTATGACTTATGAAAATGTTGAAGGACATAAAGGTAAAATGCAAGGAACCCATAACTATCTATTGTGATAACATTGCAACAATTGATATATCTAAGAATCTGGTATTACATTCTAAAACTAAACATGTTTCTATCAAACTGAATTTTCTGAAAGAGAATGTTGAAGCAAAAGAAGTAAAACTGGTTTATGTGAATACTAAAAAGTAGATTGCAGATATTTTTACTAAACCTCTGCTTAAGGAGACCTTTGAATATCTTAGAGATCATCTTGGGGTCATACCCCCACCAGTAGAGACTTAGATAGTTGATGTTTGTCATCAATTGACAGAATTAACAGAGAAATATTTTACTCCGGCTTTGGTGAGGAAGCTACTTCTCAGGGGGAGTAGTTGGTATATTGAATTGATTGGTATTTTGTATTTAAATCTGGTTTTGTATTGGCTTTGGCATTTGATGTCAAAGGGGGAGAGATATCTATGGAAAAAAAAATTATCTTTTGGGGAGAGATTATTCATTTGGGGAGAGATTGTTATTTTGAGAGAAACTGATTACTCTCTGTATCTGTATTTTGATTTCTAGTTATGATCTCTTTTTTGGTTGAGATTGTTGGTTTTTGGTATTTGGCATTTCTCTTTTGGCACTTTGATGGTTTTTCCATCTTGTGTTGCCATCAATTCCAAAAGGGGAGATTGTTGGTATTTTGGTATGATTTTGTCATTGATGTCAACACCTACTATCACTTATCAACTCTGGCACTTCGAAGAATTGACAATGTTCACCGGCAAGCAAGTGACTTATGCACAGTCACTGATATCTGGTACACCGACAGGATATAATGTTCACCGACACTTGGAATGGCATGAAAAACACCTGGTTATGGCGAAGACATTTTTTGGACACTTTGTCTTGGAAATTTGTTCATTGGCATATTTGTATTTGCATATTTGTTGTTACTGACAAATAGGTCCAGGTCATTCACTGACAGGCTTATCTATTCCAGATCAGCACGACACGCTATGGAGATGTTTTATTATTGTTGAAAATGCATCAAGCCGACATGTTGAATCGGTTATTACATCGGATATTGTTTTATTTGTAAATTGATTTTATTGTAATATCCTTTAGAGCCGACCTACTAAAATTGGTCTTAGGTTATGATATAAATGTAAGATCTTATTTGTAAGATCAAGTGTGGAATGCGAAGAAAGATATAATTCGGTATATGCGAGAATAAGTAGAGCTTTACACGCAGACATCATTTGAAGGTGAAGGAAGGCTTTTGTGAAGACAATCAGAACTACACCAGTACTGAATCCAGCATAGTAAGATGCTATTTTGAGCAACACATCCTTATTGGATTTAACCATCCAATTGTAGTCAGTGTGACTTCTATTTGTGTTTGAGCAGTGAGCTCTAGGCGCTTGGCCTTTCTGCATGTGCAACCCCCATTTGTATACACATACTATCTGCAGTAGTATCATCTAATTGTGGGTAAGGTTTCCCACTACAATTTTTCCCCTTACAGGGTTTCCACGTACAAATATTGGTGTTATGTGTTGTGGATGTTATTGTCTTTCTGTTTCATGTATTAATCTTTACCGGTACTGTAATTAACTGATAAAACTGTCTACTGGCATAAAAGTTTGGTTTATCGGTATTAAGCATTAAAGTTGGTTAAATTTGATAGTTATGATACTTAATATAAGTACAAATCCAATAGCCAACAAGATAAGAGGTGGGGGGGGGGTGAATCATACAAACTTAATCTCCATAAAAACATCATATTCAACCTCGGTAACATATATTTCAGTAATATAACCAAACATATATTTCAGTAATATAACCAAAACTGTTAAACATGCAAACTCAAAAGCATAGAAACATCATAAACCTCATAACACCAGATTTAACGTGGAAACCCAAATAGGGAAAAACCACTGTGGGATTTTGGACCCACTAAGAAATATAATCTTCTAGAGTATGCTCGGTTAAAAGCAAATCCTGTTAAAGATTACAAACACATTGCTAGATGTGACCCGGTTAAGGGATTTCCCTCAGATCTGTTAGGATCTTCACCTTGTTAGAAGTGACCTTGTTAAAGGATTTCAAACAGTCAATCATAATGTCACCTTGCTAGAGGGTTTTACAAATAAGGCTGTTAAGTCCACTCGGTTAAGAGATTTTCTGTCACTTTCACAAAATAACAGTAATAAAATCTATCTGCAACTTCACATCTAAAATGCTAAAGCAGATTCTTATTTGTTCAATACAATAGACATAGAACTAATCTTGTCTATCTGCTAGGCTTCTATACTCTGTTATTCAAATAGGTCTTCAAGCTTCTGTGCTCGGTAATCACTATGTAGCATGCCTGTGCATACACTTGCCTGCATACATTGTTTATCAACAGTTTCCTATTTATAAACAATTAGGTAACCGCTTAATCTCCTTGATCACATTTCCCATGATCAATCATAGCCATCAGATCTTCGATCTTGTCCAGGTTCGATGCATCTTTCGATCTGAAAATGTTTTACCCCGCCTAAGAACTTGCATATATTTCTTGGAACTTGTGCCAGGGTATTGCGGTTCAATCTGCGCTGTAGATCTTCATGCCGAATTTCCTTTTCCATAGATTCATTAACAAACTATATTAATGACATACCAATCATTCAATCAGTTCTAGCTCATCAACTTCCTTCATTAAATAATGCATGCAAACATTTAATGCATTCTGTTATAGCTCAGTTACAACTCGGTAACAACTCGGTAAATACTAAATTTCACTCGGTAGACATTCCGCCTTCATTAACCGATAGCGATAACCTTAGGGTTTACCGACTAGGTTCTTTGCTTGATAACATAGTATAGTATTAACCTTACAATTTACAACATATGTATGATGTCAAAACAATCTAAACATCATGATCTCATCATTGTCTGACTCGGTAATAGTTGCCCATTGAATACCTTATTCATCCCCTTATTCATCATATTCTTTCCTGTGTCTTTTACCGACATCGTTATATTCTTCAAATCATACTTCTCAAGATATGGCAACATCATACTGAATTAGAAAATCAATTTCTTGACATCAATGACAAAATAATAATATCAAGACAGTAAACATCCTTAATTAGTTATATCCATAACAACATTCTCAATATCCTTATGAAATGCCAACAATCTTTCATTGTCTGTTATAATGCAATATTGCCAGCAATCTCCCCCTTTGGCATTGATGGCAAAAGCAATTGATTTGACCTTAAAAGATTCAGATTGCTATGATTCTGAAATGCTGAAATGCTCTCCCCCATATATTAGACTTCTCCTATTTTCTTCAGTCTTCTTTCCAATCTGTAGTCTTCTCAGTTTTCTTTAATTCTTCTCCCCCGATATTAGTCTTCTCCCCCTTTGACAACAATGCCAAAAAGTAAAGAACTAAAACATAATTTCTATCTGTATGAAGTGATTTCCTACTATTGTGTATCAATTCAGTCTCGGTCAGAGCATTTTGTCTTCAATTCCTGTTCCTTGTATTATTTCCTGTACACCTTTAGAAAACATCCTAAAGTGTATAAATCAACATCAACTCCCAAAAGATATTCGATAGAGTCATCGGATTGATGCTTTCACCGAACTCGGTCAGTGAGTAGAAGATAGGGGTAGGACCTCTAACTTAATTCTGAGATATTCAAAAGTGTCCCTTGGTAGTGGCTTGGTGAAGATATCTTCTATTTGTTCCTTTGTGCTAACATACTCCAACACCACTTTCTTCTCTTGAGCTTCTTCTCTAAGATAATGATATTTGATAGAGATGTGCTTTGTCTTAGAGTGCATAACAAGATTCTTTGAAATATTAATGGCACTAGTATTGTCACAGAATATAGTTACTGGCTCGGTAACTTTTTCATTTATACCTTCCAACAATTCTTTGATCCATGCAATGTTGGTACAATTCAATGCTGTAGCAACGTATTCAGCTTCTGCTGTTGACTGTGAAACACATCCTTGTTTCTTGCTAAGCCAACTCACTAGTCTTTCTCCTAAAAAGAAAGCTCCTCTACTTGTGCTTTTTCTGTCATCAATGTTGCCTGCCCAATCAACATCAGTATAAACTTTTAAATCAAAATCATTTCCTTTTTGATATACTAAGCCATAATCCTTAGTGCCTTTCAAGCATCTAAAGATTCTTTTGATTGCTGTCATGTGTGTTTCCTTAGGATCTGCAGAGAATCTTGCAACTATACCTACTGCATGTGCTATGTCTGGTCTGCTGTGAACAACATATTGAAGTTTTCCAATCATGGATCGGTAAAGTGTCTCATCAACAGATGCAGATTCATCATTCTTTGATAATTTATAGTTGGTAGTCATAGGAGTACTTACTGGTTTTGAATCCTCCATTCCAAATTTCTTCAAGATTTCCTTTATGTACTTGGATTGAGTAATGAAAATCTCATTTTTCATTTGCAGTATCTGTAAACCTATAAAATACTTTATCTCACCGATTAATGACATCTCAAATTCTTTGCTCATTTCATTTCCAAAGTTCTTGCATAAAGAGTCATTTCCACAAAATATAATATCATCAACAAATATGGCTGAGATCAGTATTCCATTTTCATCATTCTTCATGTACATATTGCTGTTCTCACTTGTCCTTATAAAACCAATCTTGATCAAATAAGAGTGCAATCTTTCATACCATGCTCTAGGTGCTTGTTTCAAACCATATAAAGCTTTGTTCAATTTACATACCTGATCTTTATTCTTGTCTTCAACAAATCCTTCAGGTTGTTCAATAAAAACTTCTTCTTCTAATATTCCATTCAGAAATGCAGATTTGACATCCATTTGATATACCTTGAAATTTTTGAAAGCAGCATATGCCAACAATGTTCTTACTCCTTCAAGTCTAGCAACAGGTGCAAAAGTTTCACCATAATCAATTCCTTCTTCTTGAGCATAGCCTTTGCAAACTAGTCTTGCTTTGTTTTGAATGACCTCTCCTTTTTCATTTAGCTTGTTTCAGAAATTCCACTTTGTACCGATTACATTTTTGTCCTTTGGTCTTGGGATTAGTGTCCATGTGTCATTCTTCGTGTTTTGATCAATCTCTTCTGTCATAGCATTTATCCAATCTTCACTGTTAAATGCCTCTTTCACTATTCTCGGTTCAAATTCAGATATCAAACATGTGTTCTATCTCAGTTTGTTCCTTGTCATCATTGGATCATCCTTATCTCCTATAATCTGACTTGGTGCATGATGTCTTCTGACATACTTGGCTAATACAGGCTTGGTAGGCTCTGTATGATCTTCTTCATCACTCAGTAACTGGATATTCTCTTCATTTTCTTCAACAGTCTTCTCGGTAAGACTTGTCGGTTGAACATAGACAAATTCATCATAGTCTTCTGGTTACTTGGAATTTCCTTCATCATTTCTTTCTGCAAATTCATCAATTTTCACATTTGCACTTTCTACTATTTTGTTAGATGATTTGATTAGACATTTAAATGCTTTGCTTCTAGAAGAATAACCTAGAAATGTTCCTTCTTCACTCTTCTGATCAAACTTGCCATTTCTATGATCTTTGTGAACACAGCATCTACTTCCAAAGATTTTAAAATAACTTATATTAGGTTTCTTATCATACCAGATTTCATATGGTGTCTTCAAAGTACCTTTCTTCAATTGTACTCGGTTCAAGGTGTAAACTGCTGTGCTTATTGCTTCTCTCCAAAATGTTTGTGGCACTTTCTTTTCAATCATCAGTGTTCTAGCACAATCCACAATAGATCTGTTTCTTCTCTCAGCTATTCCATTTTACTGTGGAGTTCTCGGTGCAGAGACTTGTCTTTTAATACCATGATCATTGCAGAGTAAGTTGAATTCATCAGATGTGAACTCTCCTCCTCTATCTGATCTAAGACATTTTAGTTATCTTCCCATTTCATTTTCAACTCTTGCCTTGTACCATTTAAACATTTGAAAAGCTTCTGATTTTTCTTTTAAAAACATTACTGACATCATCCTTGAATAGTCGTCCACAAATAATATGAAATATTTATCACCATAATAACTTTGAACTTTCATAGGACCACAAAGATCAGTGTGCACTAGATCTAAAATTCCCTTAGAAGTGTAAGACTTACTTGTAAAGCTTGATCTTGTCATCTTACCCATCTGGCATCCTCGACACATAGCATTCTTAGGTTTTTCATGACTCGGTAGACCTCTTACTCAGTGCTTCTTACTTATTTTGATCAGATTATCAAAATTTACATGACAAAATCTTTTATGCCATAACCAGGTATTATCTATCTTTGCATGCAAACACTTATTCTGAGTTGAGTCAAGGTGAAATGTGTTACCTTTTGTTTGTGTCCCGGTAGCGGTTAACTTTCCATTCTTGTCATGAACTTTGACAATTCCTTTCTGAAATTCTATTCGGTAACCTGTGTTGTTTAGCTATGCTACACTCAACAAATTGTATTTCAAACCTTCAACCCAATAAACATCATTGCATCTTGCATTGTCAAAAAGTGTTATAGATCCTTTACCTTTCACCGGAAATGGTGCATCATTACCAAATCTGACATAGCCTCCATCATAATCTTCTAATATAACAAACTTGTGTTTATCTCCTGTCATATGATGTGAGCATCCACTATCTATAATCCAAGAATCATTAGTATTTATGTGAGATATTACGGCTTTTTCTTCATAACTTTCTTCATCTGATCCATCTTTGATAGCCACACAAACTACTTCCTCTGTATCAGTCTCATCTGATTTATCATCATTGGATTCCTCATCAGCTATTAAACATGTTTTTCTATCTTTTCTTTTGAAGTCTCGGTGTCCTCTGTAATGATTGTCTTTCTGTCTGTCATCTTGATAATCTCTCTTTTCAGTAGAATCTTTGTTAGGACAATTAGAAGCCATATGTCCTATCTTATCACAATTGAAACATTTCAAAGGTAGCTTTCCTTTATACTTACCTTTGCCTCTCGGTAACCTTTTGGCTAATAGTGCTTCAAACTCTTCTTGCTTTTTGATTTCCTCATACAATTTGTGTACTGCCTCCATGTTCTTACGAAATCTTTCACTTTCTCCATTGTGATCTCCTTCAGAGTACTTATACTTTCTTTCATTGAAATCATTAGATTCATCAAGATGAAAAGAACTAATTGCAGATTCAATTTTATTTACCGAAGATCCACTGTTATCAAAGTTACTTAACTCAAATGCATGTAGCTTACCAATAGTAGCATCTAAAGAAACTGACATATTAGGTACAGACCTCAATTTATTGATTGCAGAGACTCGGATTGCATAAGCTGGTAGAAGGGTTCTCAACAACTTACTTGTTATATCCTTTTCTTCAATAGTTCCACCTGCTCCTTTGATTTGATTTACAATCTCCTTTAGTCTTGTACTGTACTGAGTTATGTTCTCACCTTCATTCAGCCTCATAGATTCAAGTTGTCCTCTTAGACTATCTACTTTTGCTCTTTGAACATGTTCATCTCCTCCATATACTGATATGAGCTTATCCCACATTGCCTTTGCATCATTGCAGCCTTCTATATCATTAAACTCTGAGTCGGTCAATGCAGATGTTATTTCAATCATTGCTTGAATATGTTCTTGCTTTGCCTTTATCTCTTCCATAGTCAATGGATAGGAGCTCGGTGTAACAAAATTATTCTCCAGATAGTATACATCATATTCTCCAGCTCCTGATAGATGTAGCTTCATCCTTTTCTGCCATGTAGAGAAACTTGACTTGTTCAGCTTCGGTGCATCCCTCTTATACATCTTTGGATCTTTAACTCAATTGCCTTTAAACTTTTCTTCTGGAGTCCAAAGTTCTGATACCAATTGATAGTTCTGATACTTAATATAAGTACAGATCCAATAGCCAACAAGATGAGCTGGAGGAGGGTGAATCATACAAACTTAATCTTCCATAAAAACATCAGATTCAACCTCGGTAACATATATTTCAATAATATAACCAAAACTGTTAAACATGCAAACTCAAAAGCATAGAAACATCATAAACCTCATAACACCAGATTTAACATGGAAATCAAAATAGGGAAAAACCATTGTGGGATTTCGACTCTTCTAGAGTATGCTCGGTTAAAAGCAAATCTTGTTAAAGATTACAAACACATTGCTAGATGTGACCCGGTTAAGGAATTTCCCTCAGATCTGTTAGGATCTTCACCTTGTTAGAAGTGACCTTGTTAAAGGATTTCAAACAGTCAATCAAAATGTCACCTTGCTAGAGGGTTTTACAAATAAGACTGTTAAGTCCACTCGGTTAAGAGATTTTCTGTCACTTTCACAAAATAACAGTAATAAAATCTATCTGCAACTTCACATCTAAAATGCTAAAGCGGATTCTTATTTGTTCAATACAATCTAGACATAGAACTAATCTTGTCTATCTGTTGGGCTTCTATACTCTGTTATTCAAACAAGTCTTCAAGCTTCTGTGCTCGGTAATCACTATGTAGCATGCCTGTGCATACACTTGCCTGCATACATTGTTTATCAATAGTTTCCTATTTATAAACAATTAGGTAACCGCTTAATCTCCTTGATCACATTTCCCATGATCAATCATAGCCATCAGATCTTCGATCTTGTCTAGGTTCGATGCATCTTTTGATCTGAAAACATTTTACCCTGCCTAGGAACTTGCATATATTTCTTGGAACTTGTGCCAGGGTATTGCAGTTCAATCGGTGTTGTAGATCTTCATGCCGACTTTCCTTTGCCATAGATTCATTAACAAACTATATTAATGACATACCGATCATTCAATCAGTTCCAGCTCATCAGCTTCCTTCATTAAATAACGCATGCAAACATTTAATGCATTCTGTTATAGCTCGGTTACAACTCGGTAACAACTCGATAAATACTAAACTTCACTCAGTAGACATTCCGCCTTCATTAACTGATAGCGATAACCTTAGGGTTTACCGACTAGGTTCTTTGCTTGATAACATAGTATAGTATTAACCTTACAATTTACAACATTTGTATGATGTCAAAACAATCTAAACATCATGATCTCATCATTGTCTGACTCAGTAATAGTTGCCCATTGAATACCTTATTCATCCCCTTATTCATCATATTCTTTCCTGTGTCTTTTACCGACATCGTTATATTCTTCAAATCATACTTCTCAAGATATGGCAACATCATACTGAATTAGAAAATCAATTTCTTGACATCAATGACAAAATAATAATATCAAGACAGTAAACATCCTTAATTAGTTATATCCATAACAACCTTCTCAATATCCTTATGAAATGCCAACAATCTTTCATTCTCTGTTATAATGCAATATTGCCAACAAAATTGTTTTGGCTTGAATTTATTTGACAACTGATTCACCCCCCCTCTCAGTTGTCCCCGGGACCTAACAGAAACTTCACTTCATTTCAAAAGATCTTTTACGATTACAAGACCGTTGTTATTCATTTGACAAATTTACTTTGGTTGACCAGGATTTCTTTAAGTTCAAAGATCTTGCTATTTTTACACATTTCTATATTCGGATAAAAAGAACATCATATCTTCTTGGATCAACATATCCATATAGCTTAGGCAATTTTTGCAATGAAGGTTTAAAAATAATCCTTTTCTTTTGTGTTTGTGAGGTGATAGGTATATGCTCTCACCTTCAATAGGTGAACAAAAAGCCAGAACCATCTCTTTTATGCTTTCTTTTAGTTTCATGCATTAACACCTTTAGAAGGCTCGCCTTCTCGAGTTGCCCTTAGGGCGCCATTAAGGCCAGTGAGAGGGGAACAAACTAAGTGGGAAATGACTTTATCGCCAAGTATTCCAACCCACTATAATCAAATGTGGAGGTTGATGAAAATCCCCTCCAATGGTTTTGCTTAGTGATTAGTCTTCCCCCAGTATGTTTAAGATACGTAAAGTCTTTGTTCTAAAGGTTGGGAAGTGGTGCAGGGCACCTAACACTCCAAGCATGAAAATTTTGTTTTCTTCTAAGTTTTTGTGTTGTTTTCATGATGTAATAATGAACCAACTATTTGGGACTCAGTAGAGCCATTGTTGAGTTGTCCAAGCTTTTGGTTGTGTCATTTGTGTTCAGGATGCTATCAACCTAGGAAGTTGTAATGATAATGTTGATCACATGAGTAGTACACTAGATCATTTTAATCATGTAATAGGGGTCTATTATTTTGTGTTTATTTCTTCTAGGATGCTTGAGGGCCTTCAGGAGCCTTGGAATGCACTTGAATGCAAAGTTGCATCTCAAGTGTCAAAAAGATATAAAAGTTGCTAAGCAACATTTTACAAAAGTTGCATTTTTGATGATTGGCATTGCAAAGTTGGTTCAACCAACTAAATAATGAGAATATAAGCCCAAATTAACTTTATTGTACGGGTTGGAGAATCTGGAATGCAAGAACAAGTTTTGTTTTTTCAAGAAATCTTGTCTTTTCACCGTTTTTGATAGTTTTTCCTTATTTTCATTGCATTGTATGGTCCAATATGGACTTGTTAGAGAAATATCATTGCAAGGAATGAGTGTTTGTTGAATTTACTTTCCAGCAAGGTAGATTAGTAAGTTTTTTTGTGTTTGGTTACAGAGATCTCATTCATTCTCTGTAACTAGGTGTAAAACCCTTGCAAAGTAGGGTTTAAGAGTAAAATGGCTCTAACCTGAGAATCCATTGATGAAACCTATTGAAATAAAGTGGAATTCTAGGTTAGGGTCTATACATATGATTAGAGTAGGTTTTGTTGTCTTGTAGGCCTTTGTAGAGGAGCTACAATGAAGCCCTAGGATCATCGCTAGGAGTTGGTGAGATAGGACAACAGAAGATGTGCAAATTCTGAGCACATGTGGATTGGTGGAAGAAAAATGGACCCATGGTTGGAAATCCCCGTGAATGCCCTAAACAAATCCTTAATTTATTTGAGCAGATGTTTTGAATAGTTAAGGTTTTGAAGAACAAGTTTGTAAGTCACCCGGGTAGACCAAAACCCTTGAGATTAGGACAAATTTGGTTCCCATATGTGTACGGTGAACCCAGATGCAAATTTGCAATATTGTTTGTAACCCTGAAAAGGGTATCCAAATCCTTAATTTATTTGTGGCCTTATTTGGGAAATTTTGAAACCAAGTCCTTAAAACCACCAAGGGAGGGCTAATTGAATTAGGCCTATTTGAGCCCGATGGAGACAAAGAGAGGTTAGGAAACCTTAGTGATGGGTATGAAGGTGCAAAAACCCCTTAAAAACTTCAAAGACACTATGTAAATGTAATTTTGCTATCTCACAATAAAATGGTTAGTTCATGATTGATATTCAATAAACCTAAAAACCATTTAAATGAGATATCAAGAAAGATTGAATAAGAACATCATGAAAAAAAGACAAAGAATACTCATGAAGCTCCCATTGCAAGTAGCTCTTCCTTGTCCTCCTTGCCTCCATGAACTTTTCTAGCTCCAAAGTTTGACTAATGGAGAGTTGGAGAGAGATGGGGTGAATGTGGATTGCTCTCCTTGTGCTCAACAAGATAGGTGGATTGATATTTGGATTATGATAGATAGATGAGAATTTGAATTAGAAGAAGATGAGAGGAGAATAGAGAAGCATGACAATGCATGAGAAGTGGATCTGATTTGTGAGGAGAATAAGCTCCAATTTATAGATTGGAGGAGGCCAATGGAGGGCCAAGATTGATTTGATTATGAAGGGTTGAGATTGATTTTAGATAGAAGGCATGGATCAAGGGTGCCTTTGGAAAATAAACAGGAATTTAAAATTCCTTTGGAAAAAGGGGGGAGAAATTTGAATTTCAAACTTGAGGAATTGAAAATTCTAAAATAAGGATGCATTGAGAGATTCAAAGAAATTTGAATTTCTTTGAGAGACTCAATGTTTATGTGTCATGAGTGGGAATTAAAAATTGAGGGATAATGATTATGAGAGATTCTAGAAGAATTAATTAGGCTAAGTGGGATTAGGAAAAGTGATTTGTAGGAATCACATGACTAGGTTAATTAATTAGAACTAATTAACTAAGTGGGTTTAGAGGAAATGATTATTGAGAGGATTTTAGAAGAATAGGGGAATAATTAATTTATTTGATAAATTAATTATTGGACTATAGTGACAGGATTAATTAAATTAGATTTAATTGATTCTGAGAGGAATAAGGATAACACAATTAAGTTAATTAATTATGTTGATAGGCTTAAATTAATTAAATACTAATTTTAGGTGTCTACATTTCCCACCTAGAACAAGTTGGTGTGTTGTGATCCTTTTCAGAGGTTGTTGGAGCCTTAGGAGTGGTGTTGGGGATTGAGGTGGAAGCCTCAACATGAGGTGTTGGTTGTCAAAGATTAGTGGCTATACCTTGGAGGCAAGCCAAAGTAGATTAGACCTTGGAGTTCTAGATAGAAAAACCCCTACCAAGTGCCATTGGATGGGCTTGAGGAGTTAGAGGGTTGAATAAGACAAGAAACCAAGAAGGTGAATAGAACAAGCTCCAAGACTCTCTGCATCGGAGTGGTATCAGAGCCACCATTTTGAAATATTTGGTGTATGTCAGACTGTGAAGAATTAGAAACAAGTTCAATGCCTCCAAAGGCTACAACTCCAGAAGCCATCCGATAGATGGTGGCAGAGATGATAGAAGGACTAAAGGATCAAGAAGGAAGTAAAGGAACCAAATATGCTAAGAAGGAGAAGGGGAAGGTTAAGACAGAATGGGGAGATGAGACAGATGAAGAAGTGGAAGATGGAGAGGAACAAGCAATAGTAGCAATACCTCAAGACCAAAAGCTATTCTTAGATGCAGTCAAATCCATCTCTAAGGATAATTTGGATGGATTACCCACCTATGGAGGAAATCTCAATGGATAAGAGTTGCTAGATTGGATAGAGGCCCTAAATAATCATTTTGATTATAATGAGGTAGCAGAGGAGAAAAGAGTAAATGTGGCCAAATCAAGATTGAGGGGATCAACTCTAGTTTGGTGGAACATGATGCAAGAAGAAAGGGTACAAGAAGGTAAGAAGAAGATAACTTCATGGGAGCATATGAAGATAAGGCTTAAGGCTCAATTCCTACCAGGGGATTATGAAGTTCAAATCCATAAGAGACTGCAAAATTTGAAACAAAGGGAGTTAGATTTCAATGCATACATTGAGGAATTCCACAAACTCAGTTTGAGGGCTAGGAAGCATGAGAATGAAGTGGAGAAATTGGCAAGGTACATGAATGGCCTTAGGAAAAACATACAATATGAAATCAACATCCTCACACCAGACACTATTCATAAGTGTTTTCAGTTGGCATTAAGGGTAGAGGAGAAGATCAAGAGAAGAAGTGAGCAAAATCATAAACATAGAGGTTGGAAAAACTTCAGAGGTAGAGGAACCTTCGGTAGAGGGCAAGAATGCTCCAAGAAATGAAGAGAAACAAAACCAAGAAGGAAGTGGGGACTCACAAAGAGGAACATTTAGAGGATCCTTTAGAGGAAGAAACAGTTTTAGGGGTAGGTTTGGAAACTCAGGAAGAGGAAATATAGTCTTCACCTGTAGGTGTTATCACTGCAATGAAGTTGGACATACCATGAGTAGGTGCCTGGGAAAAGCCTCAAGTTCAACAAGCTCATACATGGGTGAAAGAAGGACTCAATTAGTGCAAGAGGAGGACACTCAAAGTGAGACCTCTCCAATCAGCAAGGCAAGCCCAGTGATAGATGGATAAAACTTAATGATGAGAAGAACAATGCTCAAGATACCTCAAGCTCAAGAGCCACCACAGAGGAGAAGCTTGTTTAGGACCACTTGTAAGTCACATGGGAAAATTTGTAAGGTGATTGTGGATTCAGGTTCCACATAGAATATTGTCTTAGTTGAAATGGTGGATAAGATCAAATTGAAAAGATTACCTCACCTCACTCCTTACAAGGTATCATGGCTCAATCGGGGTCAACATGTCTTAGTTGATGAACAAGCATGGGTGGACATTAAAATTGGTGAGTATAAAGAAAAAATACTATGTGACATATTTCCTATGGATGTTTGTCATTTGCTGTTGGGCCATCCATGGCAATATGATGTGAAAGCCAGTCATGATGGAGAAAAGAACAACTATCTCATCACCAAGAATGGCAAGAAGTATCAGATGGATCCATTACCTGATCCAAAAGAGGAAAAACAAGTAGGGTCAAGTGTCATGTTGCTAAGTGGTAAAGAGTTTCTTAAAGCATTGAAACAAGAAGGTAATTAGGGCTATGCTACAATGTTAAAGCCTAGAGATGAAGCAAAGGTAGATCCAATGAGTGAAGTGCCTCAAGAGGTGCAAGGTTTACTAAAATAATATGTAGAAGTTATAGAAGATTATATGCCTGATTCTTTGCCACCAATGAGAGATGTGAATCATCAAATAGACTTGATACCAGGGACAAATCTTCCTAAAAATTGGCTTATAAAATGACACCTAGTTAAAATGAAGAGATCACCAAACAAGCGCAAGAACTCTTGGACAAGGGGTTCATTAAAAAAAGTTTGAGTCCATGTGTTGTTCCTATTGTATTAGTGCCTAAAAAAGGAGGAAAATTGAGGATATGCACTGAATCAAGAGCAATCAATAAGATCACTATAAGGTACCGGTTTCCCATGCCAAGGATTGATGACCTATTGGACAATCTAGGTGGAGCAAGCTACTTCACAAAGGTGGACTTGAAGTCTGGTTATCATCATATAAGAATCAAACCTGGTGATGAATGGAAGACAACCTTTAGGACCAATGCAAGCCAATATGAGTGGTTGGTGATGCCATTTGGTCTCACCAATGCACCCAATACCTTCCAAAGGCTCATGAATGAAGTCTTAGTTGAGTTTATTGGTAGATTTGTTATTGTGTATCTTGATGAAAATTTGATCTTCAACAGGTCCAAGGAGGAACACCTTAAGCATGTGGAGATGGTATTGAAGAAGTTGAAGGAGGCTCAACTCAAGATCAACCTTGAAAAATGTGAGTTTTTGAAAACAGAGTTAGTTTACCTTGGTTTTGTTATTTCCCAAGGATGTTTAAAGATGGATCCAAGTAAAGTAGAAGCAATACTTAATTGGCCTATACCTAGGGGCATAAGTGATGTTAGAAGTTTTCATGGAATGGCATCTTTTTATAGGAAGTTTGTGAGAAAATTTAGCCATGTTTGTGCTCCTATACTCAACAATATTAAAGGAAGGATTAAATGTCACTTTAAGTGGACAGAGGAAGCCAATAAGGGGTTTGAAATGTTGAAAGCTAAGATAGAAGAGCTGCCAACCCTTAGATCGCCTGATTTCAATCAGTTGTTTACAATAGAATGTGATGCTAGACAAAGGGCAATAGGGGTGGTTTTAAGCCAAGAAGGTCCTCCTATAGCCTTCTCCTCAGAGAAGTTAAATGAAGCTAAGAAAAGATACTCCACATATGAATTGGAGTTGTATGCCATGGTGCAAGCATTGAAGAAGTGGCATCATTACTTGTTGCCCAAAGAGTTTGTAGTTTTCACTGACAACCATGCCCTTAGTTTCCTCAATGGGCAAGAGAAGTTGAACTAGAGACACATAAAGTGGGTTGAATACCTACAATCCTATACCTTTACTATTAAGCACAAAAAGGGCACAAGAAACAAGGTAATTGATGCATTAAGTAGGAGAGTCATGACTATGTAGGAGATACAATTGCAAAGTGTGGGTTTGAGTGAGTTAAAATACCTCTACAAGGATGATACAGATTTTGCAGAGATATATACTGTTTGTTTAGATTTTTCTAACACCTCACATGTCTCCTATTCAAAATATATGATACAGGAGGGTTTTCTGTTCAAAGGACATCTTCTTTGCATACCCCAATGTTCTATGAGACAAAACATTATCCAAGAAAAGCATCAAGGAGGTCTAGGAGGTCATTTTGGCATAGATAAGACTTTGGATTAGGTTGGTAGGTTTTATTATTGGCCTAAGTTGCAATTAGAAGTGAGAAGGTTTGTAGAGAAATGAACAATCTACCAAAGAGAAAAAGGATCATCAAGTAATGCAGGTCTATACCAACCCTTGGTCATCCCTCAGAGGCCTTGGGAATGTTTGAGCATGGATTTTGTGCTAGGTTTACTAAGAACTCCAAGGGGATTTGATAGTGTGTATGTGGTGGTAGATAGATTCAGTAAAATGGCACATTTTATACCTTGCAAGAGCACCAATGATGCCACCTACATTGCAGGCCTATTCTTCAAGGAGATAGTTAGAATTCATGGTCTTCCAATTAGGATAGTTAGTGATAGAGATGTAAAGTTCATAAGCCACTTTTGGAGGACACTTTGGAGGAAGTTGGGCACTAAATTATCCCTTTCATCTACCTATCATCCTCAATCAGATGTTGAGACAGAGGTAGTCAATAGATCATTGTGATGGACTTGAAAAGAATTGAGAGGGGGGAGGGGGGGTGAATCAATGACACCAAAAACAAAACTACTTCAAACACTAACCGATAGATGAACTTAACAAAACTTTTAAACACAATGCATGCAATCCAAAATGATATAACAACATCCACAATAAGTAAAACATCCACCATAACACAACTGTTTGTACGTGGAAAACCAAAATAGGTAAAAACCATGGTGAGATGGAACTCACAAGTTAACTATATGTAGTAATAGATAACTGACCGGTTAAGGTCTACAAAGTGCTCTGCTAGGAGCGAATCTTGTTAGAGATCCCAAAGCTTGATTAAAAGCTATACCTTGTAAAAGGTAGTACCCTATTAGGAGTAACCTTAGTAGAGGATTTTTGAATCCAAACTAATGGATCACCCTATTAGAGGATTTGAACAATGAAGCTTGTTAGAGCTTACCTGGTTAGGGGATTTTAATTCTGCTGTAATTGTTAGAAGACAATAGGATTTGTTTGATCTGTCTGAGTAGCACAATACTTGTTTGATCGGATCCTTTTAAGCATATTCAACACTGCTTCTCAACATATTCTGCAGCTTAACACTTTTTCCTTTGCACATAACATATCACTTTCTCTCATACAAAATAATTCATTGTGATATCAATATATAGACATTTAGATTTCATGTCGGCCTCAAGAAATCATAACACAATTTCCTAGGTGTAGTGTATCTGGTCAAGTGATCATAACTCATCACAAAAATACTGCCAACCTTGTCGGTGGTGATAACTCATTAGACAATCTACGAATACTGGTTGGAACACTTAATACCGGTTAGAGTTAAACTGCTTGTCCATGATGCTTCTGAGATAGTCTCTGCTGGATCTTCATGTTGATGCTGAGACAAGTATAACCAAGTGGTTATCTCCATGCATATACCGGTTGTCATCAAATACTGGTTGTAGTATAAACAACTTGAAGTCATACCAGTAGATAGTATGAACATATGTGTGTGTATGTGTTTCATCAATGACAACATATGATGAATTTATTACAATCATCATCAAACCAATAATCTCCCCCTTTGGCATTGATGACAACACTTAGAAAATTTTATAACAATACTGCTAAGTGGTGCTTACAAATTTTTTTTATACACATATACACATACTCCCCCTTACTACATACATCATACAAAATTTTCAAAAACACACATACATATTTCTACTCCCCCTTTGACAACAATGCCAAATTGAAAAAATCAATATATATATATATATATATAAATAATTTGTATCAAAGTGTTCAACATATACAACAATTTTGAAAAACTGAATCAAGATTCAGGCATTAGCAATCCTCAGAAAAATTGCACTAAAATTCCTCTTCAACTGAGATAAAGCATGTTACCATGTTTCCAACAAATTCTTAGTGAACTCAAGTGTAGACATGATCTGATTATGAAATTCCTCCATGGAATCCAGTGAACAGGTTTCTGGGGTAGCTAAAATAGATTCTGCATGCATGTAGGATCTCTGTAGTATGTCCACTAGTGATGTGAGTTGACTCTTCAGTTCCTTTAGTGACTAGAGTCTTTTTGCTTTCTCAAGATCATGGGTGTCTAACCTGTTGTGCAAATCATCCACAGATTTGCTAAAAGCAAAAACAAAGTCTTGAAGTGGTACATATGTATTGCATGTCTTCTACTCAGTTTCAGTACACCTGCTATTGATATTAGTAAAAAAGAATGAAATATGAGAAGTAGATGCAAGATACTTCCCGCTTGTTTCAATAGCTTGCCTTAATAAATCTTTATTAAGTGATAGAGCCAGTTTCCCAGTATCAATCTCCTTCATAAGATGTTCACCTCGCTTCTTCCTATAACTCTTATCAGCATACGTCTGGGCTGCTTCTTCAAGTGATGTAATTTGGTCAGATGCATCAACAACTAATTGACTAAGTTTTCTAATGGGTGTTGACAGATGTCCTATAGCTGTTTCTGGTAGCAGATTTGTCAGAATATCTACTGCTTTCTGAATGATTTCTGCTTCTATCCTTTGTTCCTTAAGTCTCATCTTGTGCACTCTAGATTTCATGACATTTGCAATCTTCAACATTTCAGATGCACTCATATTATCAACATTTATAGGCCTTGAAATGCCTAATGAGTCATCTTCATCTTCATCATTCTGTTGTAAGACTAATTGTTTTGGTGGTTTAGAAGATGTTACCTTAATAATTGCTTTTTTCTTGTTCTTTCTCCGTTTCTTCCTCAGATGACTGAGTACCAATCTTTGCATTATATTCCTTCTGAATATCCTATGAAACCGGTGGGGATTGGGGTCTCTTAGGTTGATCTTTTGTAGGTGGAATATCCACTCCTTGTTGAGTCGCCAGTTCCTCAACTGAAGTAACCTGTAAGATAGTGATCATAGGTTGCTGCATATCAGGTGCAATGATATCCTTAGTTAGATCAATTGTATCCTAAATATCATCAATATCATGGATAAGAGTGTCATCCTTCCTCTCATCAGCTTGCTCATCTTTATCCATTTCAAGCATATCATCATCATCTTGTTCATCCTGAGAAGAACGTATGAGCTCTTCCATCCGTTGGATGCTACATGCTATCTGATGGGTTTCAGTCTCAACAATTTGCCTCTTTCCACTAAGTAGCTTCAATCTTCTTGCTTTGAAAGCAAATTGAATTTTGTATTGATCAACTAAAGCACTTATTTCATCCTTGGATAATTTAGGAAAATATTGCACTAATATCTCATCTATAATTTCTTTTTCCTCCTTTACAGGTTCCTCCCATTTATTCAAAAGAATAGTGTACAAATAATTAGAGATATATTATTCAAGATCATGTGGTAATATACTGTAATGACACAAATGATTGATTACTAGTTGAATGATTTGCTCCTTGCCATCTTCAGTGAAGGAATCAAAATGGTATTTGACATTGTCAAATCTTTTTCTCCCTAATGTCTTCATTGTTCTTTCAAAGTGGGTTTCAGGCTTGAAAGTTGAGATATCAATAGGCACAGTTGCCTTTGGCATATTTTTCACTGACTTTTCTACTCTACCAGTTCTCGTCTTCTCCAACTTTGAAATCAGCTTGATTACTCAAATCTCAATGTAACTTCGACTGAAATCAACTAATAATCTTTACTTAGCTCTACAAATTCTCAAAATTATTTCTTGAAAGCGTTAGGGTAAAAATAACAAAATGAAACTCGCCTTTATCCTTTTTACCTACTGCAATAAATGCTCTCCCATTAGGGTTACAAACCCTAATTACACCACTCAAGGAAAAACCGGTTGATAACTAAATGACAAAAAGTTATCAAAATTTCATGCTTTCAAATTCTCTTACCACATATTCACTTCAATGGGTCCAAAGGTGGATTTACCGTTATGCTCCCCTTAGCCATATGAAAAGGCTTAATTTAGTGGTGTAGGATTCTCTTCACTAGGTGAAGGAATAGCTTGCTCTCCAGGTGAATCATCACTCTTCTTCTTCCAAGTTTGATTCATTTCTTCTCTTGTTTCTTCAACATTGACCTTTTGCTTGCCTTTCTGATCTTCATAAGGGTTGACCGGTTTGCTCTTCCTGGATCTACAAAAATTTGCCAAGTGCCCCAGTTTGTTACAGTGATAGCAAGCCATACCAGATGATCTCCAAGGTCCTGCATTACCTCTCCCAGTTCTTCTTCTGCAATTGATAGCCATATGACCAAAGTTGTTACAGATGGTGCATATGACATTTGTTACCTTTTACATCTCAAATGGACTAAACCGGTTGTTGTTGGGTCTTTGCCAGTTCATATTTCCCCGGTTATCATAATTTCTCATCCAGTTTCCATTTGGTCTTGGATGAATATGTGGTATAGGATTATTTGCTCCATATCTATATTCAACTGATCTATGTCCATACATTTTGCATGTGAAGAAATGACCTTCAAATTTATTGGACACATACCTAGCACTAGTATTGTAGCTTGCATTTCTGTTAGGTTTGTCTCTACAAACATTTGCAGTGTGACCAGGTTTATGGTAAACAAAACAAATAGGTTTAAAGACCTTCTTACCGGTAGGTTTTTTGACCTTAGGAGCAAATGTGTTCTTAGGAGTGTTACTCTTTGTACCAGATGATTCTCCTTTCTCAGATGTGTTAAAACCAAGTCTGGAGGTATCACCTTTCATCTTTTGTGATTGGATTTGTTCATCTAGCAAGGTAGAACTCTTGTTGAAATTTTCCAGTTTCTCATTAGCTTCAGTGAGCTGCCTGGTGAGATCTTCATTATGTTTTGACAGGCTCTCTCTCAGAGATGATGCTAGTTCAAGATCTAGCTGTAAATTCTCTTTTTGTTCTCTTTATGCAACCAAATGCTCATGCATAGTGACATTTTCCCTCTTGATCTTGACAATATCTTGATCTCTTTCCTTGATAAGATCTTTAGTTGTTCTTCTGGATTCCAGTTCCTGACTCATGCAGATAGTTAAACCTTCTAACTCTCTCCTCAGATTTAGTTTCTCACTGTTTAAATTTTCAACTTCCTCGACTAAAGTATCAATATTGGCCTCATCTAAAGAACTGTTATCAGATATTTCCAACAGTTGTTTAGTTAGCTCTCTCCTTTTGACTTGTGAATCTTTTAGTTTGATTCTAAAGTTTTCAAGCTCATTTCTACTAGCTTCAAGATCTCTAGCCATCTCAAAGTAGCTCATGTCCCCCATGGTGGTTTCAAGGCTCCATTCTAAGCGATTAGGCTTCAAAAATTTAGGCTCTGATACCAATTGATGGACTTGAAAAGCACTGAGAGGGGGGGTGAATCAATGATACCAAAAATTAAAATACTTCAAACACTAACCGATAGATGAACTTAACAAAAATTTTAAACACAATGCATGCAATCCAAAATGATATAACAACATCCACAATAAGTGAAACATCCACCATAACACAAGTGTTTGTACATGGAAAAACCAAATAGGTAAAAACCACGGTGAGATGGAACTTACAAGTCAACTATCTATAGTAATAGATAACTGACCGATTAAGGTTTACAAAGTGCTCTGCTAGGAGCGAATCTTGTTAGAGATCCCAAAGCTTGATTAAAAGCTATACCCTGTAAAAGGTAGTACCCTGTTAGGAATAACCTAAGTAAAGGATTCCTGAATCCAAACTAATGGATCACCTTGTTAGAGGATTTGAACAATGAAGCTTGCTAGATCTTACTCGGTTAGGGGATTTTAATTCTGCTATAATTGGTAGAAGACAACAAGATTTGTTTGATTTGTCTGAGTAGCACAATACTTGCTTGGTCAGATCCTTTTAAGCATATTCAACACTACTTCTCAACATATTCTACAACTTAACACTTTTTCCTTTGCACATAACATATCACTTTCACTCATACAAAATAATTCATTTAGATTTCATGTCGGCCTCAAGAAATCATAACACAATTTCCTAGGTGTAGTGTATCTGGTCAAGTGATCATAACTCATCACAAAAATACTGCCAAACTTGTTGGTGGTGATAACTCATCACACAATCTACGAATACCGATTGGAACACTTAATACCAGTTAGAGTTAAACCGCTTGTCTGTGATGCTTCTGAGATAGTCTTCGTTGGATCTTCATATTGATGCTAAGACAAGTATAACCAAGTGGTTATCTCCATGCATATACTGGTTGTCACCAAATACCGGTTAAAAATAAACCTATAGTATACCGGTTATAGTATAAACAACTTGAAGTCATACCGGTAGACATATGAACATATGTGTGTGTATGTGTTTCATTAATGACAACATATGATGAATTCATTACAATCATCATCAAGCCAACACATTGGGTAATTTGCTAAGATGTCTTACAAAACAACATGGGCATACATGGGATTTGGTATTCGGTCAGGCAAAATATGCATATAATGACTCAGTGAACCAAAGCAGAGGTAGAAGTCCCTTTGAGATAGTGTATGGATTTAATCCTAGGGGCATACTAGAGCTCAAAGATCTTAGTTCTATGACACCTAAGAGTGCACAAGGTGAGAATTTTGCAGAAGGTATCAAAGAAGTGCATGATAAGGTAAGGCATACCTTACAACAAAAGTCCAAGTAGTATAAGGTGAATGCTGATAAAACAAGGAGTGTGCAATTTAAAGTTGGAGACTTAGTATTAGCATACCAAAGGAAGGAGAGACTTCCAAAAGGGCAGCCTACCAAGCTAATGATGAAGAAGATTGGACCTCTCAAGGTGGTGCACAAATATGGGCAAAATGCATATAAAGTTGAACTCCCTCTCACCTTGGGTATTTCTCCTATCTTTAATGTATGTGATTTCTATCCATACAAGGGAGAGTCACAAACAAATCAATTGGATACCTCATCACAGGTTAATGAAGATTGGGTGAGAGATTTGCCACCATGTCAACCGGTTAAGTTGGAAAGTATCTTGGACACCAAGGTGATAAAGAAGACAAGGAAATGAATCTACAAGCATTATATTGTAAAGTGGGTAGGGCTACCTGAATCAAATGCTATGTGGATGTCAGAAGAAGATATCCTTCAACATGGAGTTGAAATTGCAGACCTCTTAACTCAAGGGACTTGAGTGCTTTGTCCCAGGGGAGTATGGTGCAGGACACCTAACACTCCAAGCATGCAATTTTTATTTTCTTCTAAGTTTTTGTTTTATTTTTCATGATGTAATAATGGACCAACCATTTGGGACTCGGTAGATCCATGGTTGAGTTGTCCAAGCTTTTAGTTGTGTCATTTGTGTTCAGGATGCTATCAACCTAGGAAGTTATAATGGTAATGTTGATCACAGGAGTAGTACTCTAGATCATTGTCATCATGTAATAGGGGTCTATTATTTTGTGTTTAGGTCTTATAGGATTCTTGAGGGCCTTCAGGAGGCTTGGAATGCAGTTGAATGCAAAGTTGCATCTCAAGTGTCAAAAAGATGTAAATGTTGCTGAGCAACATTTTGCAAAAGTTGCATTTTTGATGATTGGTGTTGCAAAGTTGGTTCAAACAACTAAATAATGAGCATATAATCTAAAATTAACTTCATTGTACAGGTTGGAGAATCTGGAATGCAAGAACAAGTTTTGTGTTTTCAAGAAATCTTGTCTTTTCACCATTTTTGACAGTTTTTGCTTATTTTCATTGCATTGTAAGGTCCAGTATGGACTTGTCAGAGAAATCTCATTGCAGGGTATGAGTGTTTGTTGAATTTACTTTCCAGAAAGGTATATTAGTAAGTTTGTTTATTTGGTTGCAAAGATCCCATTCATTCTTTGTAACTAGGTGTAAAACCCTTGCAAAGTAGGGTTTAAGAGTAAATGGCTCTAACCTGAGCATCCATTGATGGCACCTATTGAAATCAAAGGAAATGATAGGTTAGGGTTTGTACATATGATTAGAGTAGGTTTTTTTGTCTTTCAGACCTTTGTGGAGGAGCTACAATGAAGCCCTAGGCTCACCGCTAGGAGTTGGTGAGTTAGGACAGCAGAAGATGTGCAAATTCTGACCACATGTGGATTGGTGGAAGAGAAATGGACCTAAGGTTGGAAAGCCCTATGAATGACCTAAACGAATCCTCAATTTATTTGAGAATATGTTTTGACTGGTGAAGGTTTTGAAGAACAAGTTTGTAAGTCACCCGGGTAGGCCAAAACCCTTGAGATTAGGACAAATTTGGTTTGCATATGTGTATGGCGAACCTAGATGCAAATTTGCAATATTGTTTGTAACCCTGAAAAGGGTATCCAAATTTGTAATTTATTTGTGGCCTTATTTGGGAAGTTTTAAAACCAAGTCCTTAAAACCACCAAGGGAGGGCTAATTGAATTAGGCCTATTTGAGCCCGGTGGAGACAAAGAGAGGTTAGGAAACCTTAGAAATGGGTATGAAGGTACAAACTCCTAAAAAAATTTAAAGACACTATGTAAATGTATTTTTCCCACCTAGAACAAGTTGGTGTGTTGTGATCCTTTACAGAGGTTGTTGGAGCCTTAGGAGTGGTGTTGGGGATTGAGGTGGAAGCCTCAATAGGAGGTAATGGTTGTCAAAGATCAGTGGCTATACCTTGGAGGTCTAGATATTAAAACCCCTACCAAGTGCCATTGGATGGGCTTGAGGAGTTAGAGGGTTGAGTAAGACAAGAAACCAAGAAGGTGAATAGAACAAGCTCCAAGACTCTCTGCATCAGGAAGCCTCCTAAGGGAGTTTATCATTGAAGACCGAACAAAAGCCTGATTAAAAACCATAGAAGTAGAAGCTTTGAGTTGAGTCAGTTACCAAACATTGGCAATATCATAGTGCAAGGGTGAGGAAGAATCCACCCCCAAGGTCACTCACCATATATCTCCCAAGATAACCACCCAATTGTGAAGCAATTTACTTTGGGTTAATTTATGGACAAAGGCAAAAAAAGGGGCACCCCCTAGGGGGTGACAAGGTTGTTTGAGCTGATAGAGTATCGAGACTAGTGGGCTATGATATTGTTAATGATCTTTGAATAAAGAGTCTATCTGAGATGTCTTCTTTGTAATCCAAACCAATGAAAACATCCGAGATTTGAAAACATCCTCAAAAGAACATACACTATTTGTTTAGCATAGACAAACTGTTATCACTCCTATCTGCTATGTTTTCAAATCATTTTATTAGAAAATCATCCATCAAAGCACAAAAATCATTTCTCAATGTCTCATCGAAATCATCAAAACTAAGTTATCAGGATAGTTAGCACGTAGGAGCAACATCCTAGCGCATATCAACCATCCGATAGTGTATTCTAACTAACAGGTAGTTCTTTCATCACTCACATTAGCGCATGATTAGTATCATACTGGTAAAAACTCAAATAGGGCTTGCCAACATCACTGTAGCACATAGGAGCATCAACCTAGCACATCTAAAACATATTATAGTGCATTTGTACCAAACATTAGCACCTTAAAGGGACATATTAGCGCATAACCGATTCAACAATTATGTTATCAAACATTATACAATAGCGCATTTGAGAGGCCGCATAGCGCATCTGAAATATTCTGTAGCTTTTGGGGCATCCTTTAGCACACAAGGTCTCTATTCTAGCATATGATCAAAATTAGCGAAAAATAGAGAGAAAACCAGTAGCCTTATGAAATTTTCATCAACAGTTTCAGATACCCTTTTAGGACCTTCGACAAATCCCACAACTAAATTTAAAAAAAAAGGATCATAAGTGAGAAATTTCCAAATCCAACTAAGCACCCTTAGAAAGAGATATCAAATCTTCAACTATCTTAAGATCAGATTTCATCCAACAAAATTGAGGAGTATCAAAACAGTGATCAAAGGTTCCACCATCCAACGAATCCTATCAAACCAATACCTAGTTAGGTTCTCAAGTTGTCAAATTAAGTTTCTAGATCGTGAAACTTGACTCATATTATTTGGCACACTTTGTCATAGAAGTGAATCAAACTGAACTTCTACTTGACAAGTGAACTTGAATTTCCAAAACAAAGTATCCATATCCAATATCAACATCAACAATTGATCATTTGTGTATGACCACTCCCCACATTTTGAGAAGAAGTCTTCATCAAAAGACTAAGTTAAAGAAGAGACAACCTAGTTCTAAGTCACTTATCAAGAGGAGTAAATTTCTCTATATCAACTGTCAACTCTTTAAATCACATCGCACATTCTTGTGTCATATGTGATTGTATATCGAAGGAAAAACCAACGAATTTGACAAAGAACCTTAGAGAAGTACGACTTACATTCTGAAATGAGCATTCAACCAACACCTTAATAGGGGAGGAAGGATTAAACCCGTCTTGTTTCCAAAGTTTCTTATCACTTACAATAAAGCTTGACCTGAGCCACCAACTCCCCCAAGAACCCCAATAGAAGAAGAAGAATTCACTACTATAGAGATATATTAATTCTCGCTGTCACTCAATCTCAAAGAAACAAAAAGAAGGAATCACAACCAGAATCAAGCATGAGTCATAGATTGTCCAATCCTTTTGATGAATATGCAAATATGGGAGAAAAAGAGATCACTGAAGAGCTTCTCCAAGAATGTCAAGAGAATGGGGCTTTCCAAAAACTCGTAGAAAGACTCATAAAAGCGGATAAGAAAAAATATCTACTCATGCTAACTAGTAAAGGAGTCAATATTATTGAGGATTTTGACAAAGAAAAATTAAGGAATACAGATGAGAGAATTTCAAGAACAAGGGTGAGAAAATATAATTATCAAGAACAACTGAGAGAAGACGAAGCACATGATCAAGAAAACATATGTAACCAAGATCACACCCATGAACAAGATAACACTCATGAACAAGACAATACCCACAATCGGGACAATCTTAATGAATGAGGGGAAGCTCCCCATCTAAGAACAAATGCACCCCTAGCTGTTCTTACACAATAACTCCAAACACTTCAAATACAAATGCAGGACATGCAACAAGGAACCACAGTATGATACTCATTAGACGAAATTTGTCCTTATCCTTTTGATAGGATATTGAACATGGTACCTTTTCCCCAAAATTTACATATACCAAAGTATAACAAATACGATGGTAAGAGTGATCCCTGTGATCATGTTCGAGAATTTTGTACTATGAGCTTGGAGTTTTCTCACAATGACACATACTTAATGAGATTATTCCCAAGAAGTTTGGGAGGGAAAAGAATGAAGTGGTTATCAAAACTCACACCTCCCATCAGATCATTTGATGAGTTGGTAAATAAATTCATAACAAAATACTCCTATAACATCCAACATGCAATCACCATCCTGGACGTATGCAATATGAAGAAAAAGAACAATGAAACATTCATGGTGTTTCTACAACAATGGAGGCGTATGGTCGCAAGATATCCACAAGATGTGCTTGAAAAGGAAAAGATGGAAATCTTCAAAGACAATCTGAATAGTGAAATGAGTTATCATCTCAAACTACTATTTATACCATCATTTGCAAAATTAATAGAGAATGGTATCCAAGTAGAAGAAGCTTCCATCAAGAAAGGAACTTGGAAGTTATTTAAGGAAGATGTTATTTCGTTGAACAATAACACCTTTAACAATCAAAACAATAACTCAGAGAAGTCCATATTTTGGAGAAGGAACAAAAACATTGTTAATGATGGGGTAATTGATGCCAACAATGTAAAGTCTAAACAACAATTGTTGACTTTATCAGGCAACCCACCATCCAATAATGATCAAAGAAGTGCTAATCAAGGCACTAACACTTATCAACAAAATACCAACCAAGGAGCTTCAACATCAAACAACAATAAGAATCACCAAAGCAACAACAACATAAAAGAGAACAACACAAACCAAAGAGGCAACACTAATACTTTCCTGTATCGATGAATATACACACCATTAGGACAAACCTTGGAATCAATATTTTGAGAGCTATTGGCAAATAAGATCATAACATTGCCAGCCAAAAGCAACTTTGAACCCCAAGTCACCACCATGGTGGAATGTGTTGGAATCCAAGAACACTAAGAGGGGGAGGGGTGAATCAATGTTCTGCAGGAATGTTCAGTTTTAACCTTATTATAACATGCATTCACCAACAAGTAAATTAGTACATATATAATTGAAAGAAGTAAATCAATAAATGAATTAATCACACACATGAACACCATAACATAGAGAGTTTATATGGGGAAAACCTCAAAGAGGAAAAACCATGGTGGGATTTGTGACCCACAATATCAATTCACTGGCCATATGAATAGATATTACATAATATGGGGGCTTGTACATGCAGGAAGGCTTACTGCCTAGAGAACACTTCTCAAAACAAAGGAGTCTCACTGACTACATCCGCTTTGAATAATGAAACATACAACTGAACTCATTTAATGCATCTGCTATGCTAGATTGAATTTTGGTTTAAGCTCTGACTGTTCTGGTTCTGAAACCCTAAACCCTTATCGGAATAGCTTTCTCTCTATGAGTGCATCCAAAATCATCTACAGATCATTACAAAATATTGATCTCTTACACAAATGACATCATATTCATGATCTTTGCATTACTGATCTAATTACACAACATCATCATATATCAAAATGATCTAATAACTGACCTATATACCCTTACAGTCCTTCATGACTCATGTCGGCTTACATGGATAATACAAAATGATTATACATGTCAGCTTATTACATATATACATAAATAACAAAATGAATTTCTGATTGCTGGATCTCCCAATGATGTTAGCCTCATATATTGGTATCCATAGAGTCCTTCCTACCGGTGAAGATACCTGCCGGTGTCGGTGAAGTGTTTGCCGGTGAAGTACCAAACCAAAGAATGAAGCCGGAACATGTTGCCATCAATGAAAACATATGAAACAAATCAAATAGTGTCAATTGCCAACAATATCCCCCTTTGGCATTGATGGAAACACTCATGTGAAAAATAATAATGGTTTCCATTTGCTGGATGCACCTTGAGACTGCTCCCCCTAAGGTGAATATGTCATCTGTGATCATGATCTGTACAAATACTCCATATCTCTTGATGTCAAGGATTTATTTTTCACCTATACTCCTCGCCCTTTGACATCAATGCCAAAAAGTACCAAAAAACGGGATAAAGAATGAAATTCTGTACAAAGAATGTGTCCTAAAACACCTTACCGGAGCTTAATATACTTGAAAATTTCTGGATAGGTTTTCTCCAAAATCTCTAGATAATTGTCCTAGCTGAATTTGAATGTCCCAGATACTGATACAAGTCCATTAAGCATATGAGCATGGGACTCTTTCTCCTTAAGATCTGCTGGTGTGGGCTTGGTGCAGGAGCACCCAAGACAAGATTGGCCACCATGAGGCCATAATGAAGATTTATGAGATAATTAAGTCTATGAGGTTAAAATGACCATTTGATATTTTAAACATGGATAATAATTCCATTTGGAGTCATCAAACTCATGTAATGAGTCATTTTGTAATAAGTTGTCAAAATTGCCATGTTGGGCAAATAATGTCAAGATGAGTAATGTAATGGGGTTCAATGGGTAGAATAGGTTTTTAATGAGCATTTTAAGTTTCATAAGGTCTTGTGTGACCATATTAATGTAATGAAATTGATTAGAAATTTTCAAGATGCAAAAAAGTTAAAAACTTGTCAATTGACAACTAAAAGTGTCAATTTGACAATAAATTAAAGTTGTAAACACCCAAAAGTGGTTGTATGGGTGGTTAAGAGTTGGTTTTCAGTTTCCATGAAGGGAAGAGGTTTAAATATGTTTGTAATAATCCAAAATGAAGAGGTAGAGGGTCAGATTTTCTGGGCATTGTAAGAGTTTGGAGTTTGGCAATAAAAATACAAGGTTTTCCTTGCAATTTTGGTCTAAAATCTGCACTTTATTGGTCTGAAACTCTTCTTCTTTGCTTCATTATTGATTTGAAATGGATTTGGAAATGTAGAGGAGTGTTTTTACTATAATTTTATACTGTTATTGAAGTTTTTACATTCAAATCTGATATACTTCTATTTGCTGTCCTAAAATCTGCTGTAGGTGATTGTTTTTGGGAAGTTTTGAGAGTCACAATCCAAATGTGACCCATTCCACTTTATGTGGTGGCTATTTCTTGTGGAATGGGTCAGGAATATTGTATTATATGTGTCTCTAACCTTACATGTGTAGGGAATAATGTGGAGATGAAGTGTTGATACCCTAGGCTAAGAGATTGAGTAAGGAAAAACATGAAAATGGAGACATGAGTATAGCAGCAGAAGATCTACCTTAAGGAGGTAGTGTTTTTATGTGAAAAAGTGTTAGAGGATGGTAAATACATGGTGAATAACAAGTTTCAAGATCTGGAAGCGAGTTTTGGGGTTTGAACAAGGAGGTTCTAGTTTTCTAGGCCTAAAAAGGGGGGTTTAGTATCTAACCTATCAAATCAATGTTTATTGTCTTGAAACCTAGAAAATCTATGGTTTTGGAAAATTTGTCAAGAATTTTTTTTGGTTTGGATTTGTGGTCGTACCATTTGTTGGTACTTACTTTGAAAAAGAGGGCTAATTGGGCCTAGTTGGTGTGTAGCAGGGTGTTGGTCTGAGTATTTTGTCCAAAAGATCAATAGTTGATTTTCACATATGATATGTAACTTCCAGAAGGGTATCTAGATATATAATTTAATTTTCAAGTGTTTTGGGATTATTGTGAGTAAAGGTTAGAATACCTGCTGAACAGGGCTACTAGGGAATTGACCTATTTAGGGACCCGGGTAAGGGTTTGTGAGTTAACCAGTTGATAGGGTGAGTGAAGCCTATTCGGTAAAGTGGAATAGGGTATGTAGAGACCCTAGGATGTGTTGGAACAAGTTGGTGAGGTTGAGAGTTCTATTTTGGCATCTTGGTGAAGCCTAGTGAAGGAAGGTGAAACAAGAAGACTTGAGTTTTTGAAGAAGCAAGAATGATAAGCTACAATGTTATTGTGGGTGGGTCCATGATGCTCTGCATCATGGCTTACCAATCATATCTATGCATTCCTTTTTATGTACACTCAAGGAGTCCAACCGGGGACTCACCAATCCTTTGAGCCCTTTAGCTCTTCTAATGATTTTGTCTCCATCCCTTTCAAGAGATGAAATTTGAGCTTCTAACAACAAAATCTGCCCATCAATAGATGTAGTCAAAGAATTGGAACCATCAAAAGAATTCATTGTACCTGCAATTTTATCCTAAGAATCTCTAATGCCTTTATCTATATCTGCAGTTAGTAATCCAGTGTTACAACATACTCTGTATATATTTGTACATTGCCTTAAAGCATTATCAATTAACTTTAATTTATCAGTAATCTCTTTCTTTTTTGATTCAATCAATTGATCAAAAGTGGATTTTTTTATCTTGAGTGAATCTTTCCAATGCCTTCCAGTTAGATATTTGCTGCAATGATTGAAAATCCTTAGAGATGTGCTCAGTAATTATTTTGAGCTTGCTGGATGGGCTTGCTCCTTTGTCAAATTGGCACTTTGGGACAAGTTTGTGCAAAATAGGAATTGACTGATCAATTATTCCCTTGTCCACTGACCTTTCCTTCATCATCTTTTGAGAACCTATCATCATGAGCTCAACATAACTCATCTCAGTTATGCTCTTCTGCTCTACCTAGGAGGTGTCAATTGACAACAAAGATGTGCTGGCTATCGGTTCCCTGCTGAATTCCTCTCCCTTTCTCTCTAATGGTTTAATATCTTTAATAACATCATCTTTTGGACCGATGGCTTTGCCACTTGGTGCAGTATCTATTACTGCCGATTCCATATTAATTGTATCCTCTATCTGTACATTCTGTGTATCTGCCGATATATGTACATTATCTACTTTTGCCGGTATCTCCTCTTGTCCTATACATTTGATTCTACCGGGGGCTCTATATCCAATTCCTTAGTATCTTTCAAAATTATGGGTGAGGCACCCACTACACCTTTGCCTCTCTCTTTAGCCGGGATGTCAGTAGTGTTATTCTTAGGATTAGTTTTTGGTGAAGAGAAGAAATTAGGGTTGTCAAGAAAGAATTGTACCCATGCCTTGTGAGTTTCATTTATTATTTCATTAACCCTGCCTGCCATAAGGTTAATTATCTTGTGCTTGCTATGGAAAATTGTTCTGTTTGCAAGTTCAAGGATCATATCCAATTCATTTGGAGTAATTGAACTGCAAGTAGTTAATAACTCTTGAATTTTTATGTGCTGGTCCTCGTCTATAACAGATGATCTCCTAGCATCTAGATTATTATACAGTTGAGTCGGTATTTTCTTTTCAATTTCTAACAAAGCCTTCTTAAATATATCTAGGTGTAACAAGACTTCTTCCTCAATTTCTTTCTATTCATCATCATCTAAATGTTCATAATAGTATTATATATTTTTCAAAATTCCATCCTTGGTGATTTCATCTATCAGTTCTGCACAAGTCTTATGAGGGATTATAGATACATTACCAGTTACAATAGAAAGGTCTATGTCTTCCTTATTCTTTCTTCTTCCAGTACCAGATGGTGCATAAGGTGTAAGAGATGTTTCCTTTGGAGCTCTTTTCTTTGCAGGTTTGCAGGCCGGTACCTTGATTGTGACCTTTCTTACCGGTTGCTTTCTTGCCTCCTCCTTAGGCTCCTCATCTTTCTTTCTCAATACCCTCTTGAATGCTAGAGGAATGTCATCTTCAGTTCCAAATTTTGGTGGAATAGGCTCAATGAATATTTTAGGCTCTTTCCTCTTCCTTCCTTTTGCTGGAACAACTTCCAATAAGGCCTTGATGTCTTGAGATACTTTTTCAACAAATTTGCTAGCCTTACCTTGCTATTTCTCCCTATTCTTCTGATTGATTTCAGTTTGAACCTCTTGCTTCTTTTGTTTTGCAATACCAAAAGACTTTTCAACCTCATCAATTGGAGCATCAATCAACATTTTAGCATAAGCATCCAGAATCACAACATCAACCTCATACCCCATCTCCTCTATCCATATCTTCCGAGGTTTAACTGCTTCCATTAAGGTTTCATCTTTTTTGACCATAAAACATATCTTGGTTGAATATTTGTCAACAATGTGTTTGGGAACCCTCTCTCTTGATTTTATTGCTTTCTAAAATGCCTTGAAATAACTCCAAACCTTATCATCTCGCAAGCTTCCCAAGCTAGCAATGGATTGATTCAATTGCCCGCCTATTGGGATGTCAAATGCCCACTGTCTCTTTCCAAAACTGGGAGTTTCATTAAGGAAAAATAACATTAAGCTGACAATGAGATTCCCATACTGAAATACCCCCCTTTTCTCTCCTTTAATCTTTCCAAGGTTAATGATCAACTCATCTTTCATCCATTCATAGAGATCTATTTTCTCATTTTCCTTCATAATTTTATGTGTGACATATATGCAGGAGCTAGAAATAGAATTGAGACAGTTGGATTGAGTTACCCTATACCCAATGATCATGCTACCAAATCTGATGTCTCGATTAGTGATGGTGCTGACCCTCAATGATCATCAATCTGAAGTTGTGCCTGTATATTTTTTAACTTGATCATTTGAAATCTTTTTCTCCAGATGCTGACCAATCTATGGCAAACCGATGATGGCCTTAATGGACTCCTTTGTGATCTTATATGGCCTATCCAACCAAATGAACTCTCCATGAACTCTACTCAGTACATATCAAATGATCTCATCTTTGAATTCAGGGATATCAAGGATGCCAATAAACCCTAGATCTTCAATGTGCTTATATTTGGGTTTTATCTTACCTGAGTCACCCATCAACTCATTCATGTACATATTATTGATGTCACTAGTACCCAGATCCTTAATGTGGCAATGAATATATGCTCTGACATCTTCCACATAAACAATTCCTTCTGGAACACGTGAAAATGCACCAACCGAATCATCCAAGGTGAAAATATGTGGGCATGGCTTGAAAATTGGCATGGGACGATCCTTAACCTCGAGAACAGTTGGATTTGCAATGAAAGTAGGTGTAGAGGATGATCCAACTTCCATGATGAGAGATGATTGCGATAAATACATGAGAAATGATTGCTAGTGAATAACCCTAGATAATTCTTTCGAGTGTTGGTGGAATCACTGATGAAGATTTCTGATCGCTCTGAATCACCTTAGACTCGCTTTGTATCACTCTTAATCACTCTGAATGCAAGGTGATAAAAAATGAAATGGATTCAACTTTTTAACCTTCAAGAAACCCTAATTCATCATTGATATAAATGTCTTTCGATGGAACATACCGGATCTCGGTCGAACATCCCCATGTCGGATAAACCTTTTCCAATGTTTGGAACTTCTTCCAGATCTCCTTCCCGGGGCTTATGCAATATTTACATAAAATTTTCTTACCCCTAAGTCATCTGCCTCAGTTATCGGATGAGCTTCTTTCCAGTGCAAGAGCAATCTACTTGGCCAGTTGAGTAACCGGAGCAGTCCTATTTGTTGATTGATCATCTGACTTCCTGACCCATTTCTTGGTATGATCTTACCGGATTTCATTGATCTTTTCTTTCCCTTTATCATTTGATCCATCATTGCTAACCAGTGGATTTTTAATTCTACAAAACTTAGCTATGTGCCCAATCTTGTTGCATGCATAACATGTAATATTGTTCTTTTGAATTGCTTTGCTATAACCGAGATGATTGCTTGACCTGCACTGATTAACCATATTCCCAAATTTTCTACATGCATGACATTTTACATTCATTCTACAATCTTTTGTCTTATGACCATACTTATTGCATTTGGAACATTGATAGGGAGTAGAGTTATAGTTCTTATTTACTCTATTTCTACATTGCCTAGCCATATGACCAAATTTATTACAAACAAAGCATCTACCATTGAATTTGTAAGTATTGAGATTCCTTATCGGTGTCCTCTGGTTCCGGTTGTTATGATCTTCATTTGAGTTACCAAAGCTTTGACCTTGTTCAAATCCAAGTCCTCTGGAATCTCCATTCTATCTTTGGCTTTCCAATAGTTCATTAAGCTATGCTGAACTAACCTTGAATTTATCCTTGTACTCATTTGCAATGGTCAGATCATCTTAGAATTATCATATGTCTTTCAAGTTCTTGTTCATTGCTTTGGGATTGTACTAATTCTGTTCTCAACACATCATTTTCATGAGCCAACCAGATGCATTCTTCAGATCTGTCTTTTAGAGATCTCCCAAGGGTTTCTTCATTCATCTTCTAGTCTTCAATCTCCTTTGACATTCTCATTGTTAGGGCTTGCATTTCATTCTTCATGACAATATTTTCTTGACTCAGCTTCTGACATTTTTCTTTAAGGGCATCTTTCTCTTCATTATCCTAATTTTGCAAAAGTTCCTTGCTCCTAGCTTGAATGAATGACAACCTCTCTTGTAGGATAAGAATGAATTCCTTTGCAGAATTTAATTCATCTTGTAACTTCAAGTTCTTCATGCTTTCACCATCATAATCTTCAAGTGCTACGTCAAGTTGCTTCTCCATACTCATTTCCATGGATTCCGGATTCAGGATCTCCCTCAAGCTATTAGGCTTCCTCCAAGGCACAAGGCTCTGATACCAATTGTTGGAATCCAAGAACACTGAGAGGGGGGGTGAATCAATGTTCTGCTGGAATGTTCAGTTTTAACCTTATTATAACATGAATTCACCAACCAGTAAATCGGTACATATATAATTGAAAGAAGTAAAACAATCAATGAACCAATCACACATATGAACACCATAACACAAAGAGTTTATACGTGGAAAACCTCAAAGTGGAAAAGCCACAGTGGGATTTGTGACCCATAATATCAATTCACTAGCCATATGAATAGATATTACATAATATGGGGGCCTGAACATGTAGGAATGCTTACTACCTAGAGCACACTGCTCAACACAAAGGAGTCTCACTGACTACATTCATTTTGAATAATGAAACATACAACTGAACTCATTTAATACATCTTCTATGCTAGATCAAGTTTCAGTTCAAGCTCTAACTGTTCCTATTCTGAAACCCTAAACCCATAGCGGAATAACCTTCGCGTTGTGAGCACATCCAAAATCATCTACATATCATTACAGAATATTGATCTCTTACACAAATGACCTCATATACATTATCTTCGCATTACTGATCTAATCACACAATATCATCATATATCAAAATGATCTAATAACCAACCTATATACCCTTACAGTCCTTCATGACTCATGTTGGCTTACATAGATAATACAAAATGAATTTACATGTTGGCTTATTACATATATACATAAATAACAAAATGAATTTCCGATTGCCAGATCTCCCAATGATGCCGATCTCCTATACCGGTACCCATAGAATACTTCCTACTGGTGAAGATACCTGCCAGAGCCGATGAAGTGTTTGCCGATGAAGTACCAAACCAAAGAATGAAGCCAAAACATGTTGCCATCAATGACAACATATGAAACCAGTCAAATGAGTGTCAATTGCCAACAAAATGACACACATTATTGTGATTATCATCAAAATAAGGAGAATAACAAAAATGATTGCATGAGGTTGAAGAACATTGTTCAAGACATGATAGACAAGGGTGACTTAACAATCGATAGTCATAAAACCAATGGTGACCATAAAGCTATCAAACATCCTCTTCCCAATTACGACAAGGGAGGAGAATCAACATCAAACAACACCAAAGGAGCTTGTATAAATCACATATACAAAAAACACCATCAATCACATATCGACATATGACAATCAACTGAATATCATAAAAATCAAAGACAAACAAGAACATGCAATGATAAATGTGACAAGAGCTCATAAATATGTATTGAAAGGGAACTCATCAACATCAACAACTCTCCCCAAGACTCAATATAACTTGGTCGAACAACTATGAAGAACACCTGCTCAGATATCTATACTTGAGTTGCTCACACTTTCACCAAAACACAAGGATATCTTGGAGAAAGCTCTTGTTGAAACAACCATTCCAAATGATCTGGATATCGATTGATTCCAAGACATGGTGGCCCATATGATGGTGCCACATAACATATCTTTTTCTGAACATGATGATGTCTCTTTGAATCATCCGCATAACACCCCGCTCTATATCGAGGTCTTAGTGTATAAACATCGGGTAAAAAGAGTATTAATAGATGGAGGATCTGGTCTCAATATATGTACTCTCAAGCTTATCCGTGCATTGGGCTTCTCTGAGAAAGCTATTAATCCCAAAAAGAAAATCAATGTCAAAGCCTATGATGATGTAGAAAGATCATCCAAAGGAACTGTGATACTACCCATTTAGGTAGGTCCTGTACTAAAATACACAATGTGCCAAGTCTTGGACATAGACTTGACATACAATATACTATTGGGTCGTCCCTAGATCCATGAAATGCAAGTGATACCTTCCACATACCATCAATGTATCAAGTTCCCCTACAATGGAAAAAAAAATCAATATGTGCAGATACTAACCCTTTTCAGTATTGCAATGCTATGGGGGCAACTCAAGATATCCTGGTTCCACACAACAGGGAGGCCCAAGCTTTCTCATCATCTAGCCATCAAGAAGAAATCAAGTCCCTATCCATGAACTTCAAGCAAAAGATGAAAATAAAGGACCAAGGCATGTGGGAGTACTCTTTTGAACCTTTGTGTCTATCTAAGTTGCCAACTTCACCAAGGTCTTATGGACAACCTTCCACATTAAGACATCAGGAAACACAACCCATCACAAAGTTTGATGGTAAATTTATCCAAATGGGCACACTGGCTGAAGAATTAGAAGATAAAGACATTCTTAGCTGGCTATACAAGGATGAAGAAGAAATCAGAGCTGCTACCCTAGAAGTAGCCGTACCAATAGAACAATATGGCAATGGGTTCTGGATCATGCAACGAATGGGATACAAAGGAAAAGGACCTATTGGAAAGTGCTAGGAAGGAATCATATAACCCATACAACTTCATTCATAATTTGCAAAAGACAAAATAGGACTTGGGTATGATCAACATGTTTTGCTTGTGAAAAAGAAAAATCACCATCAAAAACCTCAATGGAAAGAAAATGAAAAACATAATGAAGACTCATGGAAAGAAGAACTGAACCAAGCAACAAAAAAGATAAGGAAGGAGCAAAAACATGAAGAAAATGAGAGACGACAAGAAGAACTCGCTATTCAAAGGGAGGAAGCTTCTTATAAGAAAGTACATCATGTACAAGAACCTGATCAAACCAAGGTTGAGCCACAACCTAAGGAAATTTCTACTCAAAGAAAGGAAATGGTGTATGGAAAAATTCAAAAAGTGCAAGCAAGCACCGATCCCGAATTAGAACAAGCTACTAAACTTGTGTCAATTATCAGTGATCTTTTCTCACCATACAATATACCTATCAGAGTCAACGAGGTAACCTAGGACAATGATTCTGAAACTGATTCTAATGAGTATGAGTGGGATAGTTGTTTTGATGTTACTGAAGATATTGAGGTGGATACAATCCACGCATACACACCCATTTCTCATGAGGGACAAACACTAGTACAAAAACAACAATATATGACTAAAAAAACTACCAAAAATTGTAGATAAATGAATAAATTTGATCACGTGACCACTGGTAGTTTATTGCCAATCATAAATCAATTTGGTGACGTGACCATTGGTTGTTTTGATTGATCAATTTGGTCATTGATTTGGTCATTGATTTGTTCATTGATTTGGTCATTGATTTAGTCATATATTTAGTCACTAATTTAGTCATATAATAAATCATTAATTTAGTCATTGACTTTTGTTATCTAGTCGTTTATTTAGTCATGATAGTCACTAATTTAGTCATATATTTAGTCACTAATCTAGTCATATATTTAATCATTAATTTAATCATATTAGTGATTTATTTAGTCATATCACTACTACATAGAGGGGGGTTTTAAGACAATATTTGAGACAATTTTTGAGTGAATTGTCTTAACTTGAGACAAAATAAAACTTGTGTATTGTCTTTAAGCGAGTGTCTTAAATTATTGTCTTAAAAAATTATCTTTATAAATACAATAAATAACAACAATGTTATTGTCTCTTGAGAGACAATTGTATTGTCTTTATAGAGACGATACCTATAATTAAATTTTTTTTATCTTTAATCCCACTTATTGTCTTTATTAAGACGATAAAAAAAATCAAATCCTCATTAAAAAGAATTCCACTTTTGTCTCTCTAGAGATGATATAAAACAATGAATTTTAAAAAATAGCTCACTATTTAGATAAATCAATATTGTTATATATAAACTACAATATCATTGATTAATTCATGTTAGGGCACGATGGAATTGAACCACCATCCTCCTGCTTGTAAAGCAGGTGCTCCTCCATTGAGCTAACACCCTTCAAAGAATAATTTTATCCTTCAGAATCTTGGGTCTCAAAACACCCTTTGGTTTAGAAGTGAGTTTTAAATCTAAATAATGGTTGAAAATTGCCAACCATTACATTACAATATCTATCTAGCTCTAAGCAACACAAAGAGAATGTATAGAAATAGGAAACGTTATTAAGGGCTCAGGAATATTAAGGACAAGAAAACATATGAAATCAAGCATAATGGAAATAATCTAAATAATACATATGAATAGATAAATGTACAAAAACAAGAAATTTTATTGAGGGCTCAAGAATATTAAGGACAAGAAAACATAAGAAATCAAGCACAATGGAAATCATCTAAATGATACATATGAATAGATAGTTAGAGGTTTCAATGAAAAGCTTTATAATAAGGGTATACAAGAAATTTTAAGGTCTTTGCAAACCCTTGTTCATATTGATATGTGACTATCATGATAAAAATACATTGTTTGTTGCCTCTTGCATTGGTCAAAAGCATGAGGAATAATGAGCTTTAATACCATACAGTGATAGAAATCACTAGCAGGCATGTCAAAGCAAGTTGAGATAGCCATGACAATAGAAAATACCAAAGATACATGAAGAGAGAGTACAAACCTTAAGAAAGGTAGTGAGATGCCACTGGTAATCGGTCAGGGAACAAGGATACAGATAGAAAGTTTAATGACAATAAAAGAAGATTTGTAGCAGTAGATAAAGAGTAAAAAATTGTGAAGTGTTAAAAGAGCAGATCCAATACCTTGAGAGGGATGGATATAAGCTTTCTAATTTGCCATCCATTCATAGACCATACATGGTGTAGCATCCTAAAATTGTGACACTTGCAATTTCAACCGCATTTGGGTCTTCACGATGGCGATGCAACACGGAACCTGAATGGAGACCCCGAAACCTGTTTATGACACCAAAAACTGCATTTTTCAAGCACCCTGGCCTGATCCTCCTTGCACCCTGCTGTCCCGGGAGGTGGGACCAGAGCGCCTAGGACCAGGGCGCCCAGTGCCCTGGTCCCCCAGGACCATGGCACCCAATGCCTTGGTCCCTGGCCCTATTTTGGGCCCGGTCTCCTATGGGACTTCGGGCCTTTTTGTTTGCAATTTGGAAAATAACATTTCCTGGTCGGCCTAAGGTCGGGAAAATTAGTCTTTTAACCCTAATGGGAAAGTATATAAACTACATTTCCTCTCTCAAAAAGGGAGGAGGACATATGTGTACAAAAAGGCGTGAAAAGGATATTCAAGCATTCAAGCATTCAAGCATTCAAGCATTCCTTCAAGCAATTGATCATTCTAAGTCTCCATTCAAGGCTAAGTGTTGCATTCAAGACAAGGATTCAACCATTGAAGAGGAGATCACATGCTACAACATACAACATACAACAAACAACAACATCTATACCTTTGCATATAAGGATACAAACATCCTTACAACAAGGTACTAGTACTTGTTTTACATTACAATCATTTACATTTACAGCATTTCTCATTTCTTGGTTAATTCCAAAACCGGGGTTTGACCTAAGGGCAAACCCCTAATCCCTAACCCCCCAATCGTCTTCACTTTTCTGTGTGTAGGTTGCAGGTACGCGGCTGAAATTGAAGATCTGGAATCCTTGTGCAGAGACGAACATATCCCCCTTCGTTTCACGGATTTTTCAGAGGACCGTGTGCACGCCGGGCGCCATCGTCCCGTCAACTTTTGCTCAAATTCGCAGGACAGCGCCATCTCGACATTTTACTGCTAATTCTAGGTCCGCAGCTTTATATCATATCCCTATCTCTATTTATAAGTGAATCTTTCTTGCTTCTACATGCATTCATAGTTCAATCTTTCTATCTACATTCTTTACAAAAGAGGGTATCCTTGCTATCACAACCCTTGAAACTCATATAGAATCCAATCTTGCATTGCGTGGGATTGGATCTTGTGGGTTTCAACCCCTCTTTTGAATGTAAAGTCCCTCCTAAGTGAAAACCATCAACCCTAGTGACTCTCCCTTCTCTCTCCTAAGAGTTGGGGAGGGGAGAACGACTAGGGTTTGATTTTTCCGCTTACATTTTGGTAAACCCGACATGAAAATCCTTTCTGATTATTCATAGTTAGATCTGAAAATTGGATTCCTTGATTACATTTCCATGTTTGATCTTTTGCAAATTTTAGAGGCTAATTGCATAAAAAACCCTAAAATTTTCTTTTTAAGTAATTAAACTTGTGAAATGTTTAATTGTTAATGCTTGTTTCAGATCTGCCCTTCTATTACAAATTATCAATTCATATTTGTGCGTTAATTTTGAAAATTAAGTGGTTAAGTGTCAAAACCCTAATTTTTGAAACCCTCTTGATTCAACCTTTGTCCGACAATTTCACTGATCAAAACATCTCCAAATCAGCTGTAACTTTGGATTCCGCAATAAAATCACAATATCTTTCATCCCTGAAAATTTGGAAAAAAGTTGCAAGGACCGTGTGCACTCCGAGCGCCATCGTCCCTGACATTTTTTCCGAAATTTCGGGAGCTAGATCTTACTGTATTTTTCTGCTAAAATCCAGAATTTTGGCCGATTTTATCAATTTTAACACTTTCAAAATTACAGTCAAAGTTGGTCTAGTGATTGCTTGGATTGAGGCTTCTAATCATTCAAAAAATTGTTGAAATTGAAATTTGTGTCAAAATTGTGTTTCTTACTGTCCTAAATCTGAAAAGTGTGTTAGCATTCATTCGAAATTTCAGTGATTTATTCAAATTTTTGCAATTTGTGACTTTTGAAATTAAGTGCTTAATTACAACAACTTTGATTTCCGCTTTCAAAATTGAATTTTGCGTGAAATTGAGTCAGCTTTCAAATTTCAAAACTTGCATTGCTTTTGGTATTCCCTCTAAAATCATAAAATTCAAAATTTCAGTTTCCCTCTCTTTTTCAAAGTTCAAATTTTGCATTTTTCGACAATCTTGGTAGGGTTCAATTTTGAGATTGCAACTTTAATTTGGCTTATCTACAGATCGTAAAATCACTCAATTTTTTCAGGTTAGCTGTAAAATCATCATAACTTTCATCCTTGCAAATTTCGAAAAAAGTTGCGAGGACCATGTGCACCCCGAGCGCCACGGTCCCGGACATTTTTTCTGAAATTTCGGGAGATTGTCCTGATTGTATTTAACAGCTTAAACCTAGAAGATTGGCTGGTTTTACTGAAATTTGCTACCTCTAAAATTCAAAAATCTTCTCTCTCTCTCTTTAGTGCATGAGTTTTACAACAATAAGCCCTACTTACACTATTCCCGTTAGACGAAGCCTTAGAATTAAGTCTTTCCAAGGTTTAATTACTAAGGAGATGGAACCTAATTTGAATGGTCTTTTTAACGAGGACATGGGTAATTCCTCTAATCCTCTTAATGATGAAGAAGCTCTCCATGAGGTTTCTGTAGAACAACTTTCAAAATTGGATAACCAATTTGACGATTTTAGACAGTGGATGTCTCAAGAATACCCTGATAGTCAAGCTCTTCCTTTAATTGAGGGTCTAAAATGTATGCTTCAAAGTGATAAGAATGGAATTGATATTTTGTGTGGTATTGCACACATTGTGGATTCAAATGTGATGCCTATGAAAAGTTGTGCCGAAACCTTAGGTTATACACAACCTCCTACTCAAGACAATCATTCTATTCCTTTGACGACTCCTATTGCTAGTATACCTACTTTTACATCAAACATAATGACTACTTCAATACAAGACATTCCTCCTATGATCACTAGTCATGGGGGCAATCCCTCTTCTTCAATCAACCCTCTTCCTTCATTCAATCCAACTCCTTCATTCATTCCTTCAATAAGTGTTCCTATTATATCTCCACAAATGAACATGACGCAAGGGGGCAATTCATTTAACCATTCCATTCCTCCTTGTAGTGTTCCTCCTATCCAATCATCTCCTATGACTAACTATCATAGTGTCCCACCACCTTACTCTCTACCTTCTTTCAATAACATAACACCTCCATCACAATCTAACACGTCTAATATGAACTCTTCGACTGAAGTGACCATTAACAATCTTGCACAAACTGTCTCTTCTTTACAGCAACAAATTGCCTCTATGAATCAATCTAAGTTTAGTGTGCCCACATGTGATGTTGCGAGTCCACTCTCTTTTGACATTGTTCGAGCTATTCCCCCTAAACATGTTGAAATTCCGCATTTGGAGCTTTATAATGGTAAGGGTGATCCTCTAACACATGTTAAGACCTTTCAAACAATATGTACTGATTTTTCTTATGACCAAAGGTTGCTTGCAAAACTGTTTACTAGAACATTAAGAGATAAAGCCCTACAATGGTATTGCTCGTTACCTTCCTATTCTATTACTTCTTTCGAACAACTGGCAAATGCTTTCATTCAACAATTTCAAAACAATATAAGTCCTAAAGTTACTTTGATTGATTTAATGCATTGTAAACAAGGTGTTAAAGAAAAAGTGACTGATTTCATTGGTAGATATAAGCATTTGTATGCTCAAATTGCCTTTCCAGTGCCCGACAATGATATTCAAAGAATCTTTATTTCTAATTTACAAAAAGACATTAGAGAAAAACTCCTGTTTTTTGAGTTTACTTCTTTCCAACAGTTATGCGCAACTCTTCACAATTATCAACTGACTGTGAGTCAAATGGAACAATCACATCCTATGGCTCCGAGTGATAAGGGTGATAGTAGTCAACAACCATTTGGGAAGTTTAAACCGAACAGAGAGTCCATTAAATTCAATGAAAACATCATCAACAACAATGTGAATGCAGCATCAGGTGCGCCTCCTATTTCTAAGTTTTTCAAGAAAGAAAGAAAGTTTACTCCTTTGAATGAATCATTGCATAGTATTATGAATAAGTTATTGGAACAAAATGTGCTTACTCTTCCTCCTATAAGGCAAATTGATCCTGCAAAGATTAATTCACCTTATTTTGATAAAAAATCTTTTTGTCAATTTCATCGTCAACCTGGGCATGATACTGAAAAATGTTTTGCTTTAAAGGGTAAAATTCAAGATTTGATTGATAATAACACTATCTCTGTTTCTGGAGTGAATGATAAAGGCAATACATCTGTAGCTCCTCCTAACCAAAATCTTCAGATTTTTACTGATCCATTGCCTTCTCATACCTCTAATGCGATTGATACTACTGATTCCTCTGTCTCACCTGATGATCTTGTGTCTATGACTCCGAATGTGATTAACTTTGTGGAGCAGCAGAAAATCCCTAAAGAACCTTCCATCACATTTGATTCCAGTGAAACTATCAGGGCACCTGATGGTCCTTTATATATAGTTGCAAAAGTCAAGAACACACCTTGCCGTGGAGTGCTTATTGATCCTTCGTGCATGGTTAATGTTATTACTGAAGAATTTATTTTTACTTTGCAATTGAATCAAGTGATCTATGACAAAACAAATGTGGTTGTGAAACTATTTGATGCATTTTCTTCTCCTGCAATTGGTTCTATTACATTACCTATTGAGGTCCATAACAAATCCCTTGAGGTGGACTTTGCTATTATTCCATCTTCCAAACAATTTCGTGTGAAGCTTGGCTATCCTTGGCTATCTTCCATGAAAGCTATTGCTTCTCCTATTCACAAGTGTTTGAAATTTCCCCATAATGGTGAAGTTGTTACTGTCAATCATAGTCTCTTTAAACCAGCTGAAAGAACTTCTAGCGTTCCTATTGATTATTTTTGGCCTAAACAATTCCAATCTCTTCCTCCGCGAAGTGATCATCTTTTCAAATCTTATCAAAAGTGGAAAACAGATATGATCCTATCTCTAAGTGAACCTAGAACACCCAAACTTGATATTCCTATCGTTCTTGAGAAGGAAGTTCTTCCTTTGAAAGATAAAACTAATGTCTTTCCTCAAGAAGATTCCCAACCCATCCCTATGGATGTGACTATGTCTATGTCTGATAAACTTCCTAAAAGTAGACCTATACCTCCTCATCATGATGGACTTGGTCTCCTTCCTAAACCAAATATTCCTCCCTTATATGGAGCAGTTCCTCCTCCTTCCTCTTATGGAGAGAAGAGACTTTCCTCTTCTCCTATTGTTCAACCTAAGAGACCACAACCTAAACACCCAAGTGATAAGGATGAGAACATTCCTCCTCCTCAATCTCCTCAACTTCCTACTAAGACTAGACGAAATCGTTCTGCACGTGAACGCCAACGAAAGCGTCGTCTTAGAGCTCAGGCAGATGCTTCTCAAACTTTGCAATCCCCAAAAACACCTTCAGCTAGTATTATTCCATTTTCTCCTCAGCCAACGATTGAGCCGAAATCTCCTAAACATAAGATGTATGATGGTCTTGATCCTATGCGAGTTAAAGATCCTCTTTTCATAAATCTTGATGATGATATAGATGAAAATGTTATTCATGATGAAAATGTTACTTCTTTTCATTCTGATAGTGAATATGAACTTGTTGATGTTGATAACCATTTATCTAATGAATTTTCTAAAGCACTTATCCTAGCTCCTAGAAAAGAACACCGTGGCTTGGGATATGAACATAGCCCTTGTTTGGATCTTGTGATAGCTCCATCTGCTGTGTTAGATGTTCCTCCTCTAGCGTGTTTCCTACCTTCTCGAAATACTGATCAGCAAGATCGGGGGGTAGATGACGTGCTAGACTAGTTTCATTAGCATAGCAGATTCTCTCCCCCTCTCTTTTGTTACTTCTTCTATGTGTTATTCTCATTCTTCTATTTGTTGTCCTTAGTGTTGTCTACTTGAGGATGATGCAAAGCATTGAGATCTCTCGATCTCTCTCATGTTGACTCAAAAGACACATGTGTTCCCTTCTTCTAGGTGACCTTCCTTGATTGGGGAATGAAGAGCAATTATGCATACATACATATGATATACATGAATTATCATATAGCATGCTGACCTCGAGGAAAGAGAAGTCACCTTGTGCTTTGTGTTTTGTGTCTATTATCGTTGGGTTTATCTCACACTTGGGGGCTAAATCCTTGTGATAACGTGCTCCTTTCTCATTTCTTATATGTATCACTACCTTAAAGCAATCACCCCCGGTGAGGCGTGTGCGATCGCTTTAACGTAGGGGGGCATACATCCCGTCCATATCTTTTCAAGATACTTGAAAATTTCTTGACAAATTTAGCTTTGCCTTGAAAATTTTTGATATCTTTCTTGCATGACTCATAGTGAGGGAACCTTACTTCTGACAGTCATGGTTCTCCCTCGTGATCTTCCCTTTTACTTTGTCAATCGAAGTCATAAGATCCTTAGTCCACTGGGGGCTTGGTGTATCTTTCCTCCTTGACATGGTGAAAGTTTTTCAATGTTGTTTCCTTGTACTTTACCGAAAGTATGAGCGTATGCTTATACTCCCGCTAAAGTGGGGGCTAAATGTAGCGTCCTAAAATTGCGACACTTGCAATTTCGACCGCATTTGGGTCTTCACGATGGCGATGCAACACGGAACCTGAATGGAGACCCCGAAACCTGTTTATGACACCAAAAACTGCATTTTTCAAGCACCCTGGCCTGATCCTCCTTGCACCCTGCTGTCCCAGGAGGTGGGACCAGAGTGCCCAGCGCCCTAGTCCTTCAGGACTAGGGTGCCCAGTGCCCTGGTCCCCCAGGACCATGGCGCTCAATGCCCTGGTCCCTGGCCCTATTTTGGGCCCGGTCTCCTATGGGACTTCGGGCCTTTTTGTTTGCAATTTGGAAAATAACATTTCCTGGTCGGCCTAAGGTCGGGAAAATTAGTCTTTTAACCTTAATTGGCAAGTATATAAACTACATTTCCTCTCTCAAAAAGGGAGGAGGACATATGTGTACAAAAAGGCGCGAAAAGGATATTCAAACATTCAAGCATTCAAGCATTCCTTCAAGCAATTGATCATTCTAAGTCTCCATTCAAGGCTAAGTGTTGCATTCAAGACAAGGATTCAACCATTGAAGAGGAGATCACATGCTACAACATACAACATACAACAAACAACAACATCTATACCTTCGCATATAAGGATACAAACATCCTTACAACAAGGTACTAGTACTTGTTTTACATTACATTCATTTACATTTACAGCATTTCTCATTTCTTGGTTAATTCCAAAACCGGGGTTTGACCTAAGGGCAAACCCCTAATCCCTAACCCCCCAATTGTCTTCGCTTTTCTGTGTGTAGGTTGCAGGTACGCGGCTGAAATTGAAGATCTGGAATCCTTGTGCAGAGACGAACAGATCCCCCTTCGTTTCGCAGATTTTTCGGAGGACTGTGTGCACGCCGGGCGCCATCGTCCCGTCAACTTTTGCTCAAATTTGCAGGACAGCGCCGTCTCGACATTTTACTGCTAATTCCAGGTCCGCAGCTTCATATCATATCCCTATCTCTATTTATAAGTGAATCTTTCTTGCTTCTACATGCATTCATAGTTCAATCTTTCTATCTACATTCTTTACAAAAGAGGGTATCCTTGCTATCACAACCCTTGAAACTCATATAGAATCCAATCTTGCATTGCGTGGGATTGGATCTTGTGGGTTTCAATCCCTCTTTTGAATGTAAAGTCCCTCCTAAGTGAAAACCATCAACCCTAGTGACTCTCCCTTCTCTCTCCTTGGAGTTGGGGAGGGGAGAACGACTAGGGTTCGATTTTTCCGCTTTACACATGGTATAAACTTTGATAACAATAAGTAGTAGGTTCAAAAACATGGGACAAACCTAAAGAAGACAACACAAAAGATAATATCTTGATAGTAATAAACTGTGGAAAAAGCCTTTGGCAATCAAAACTATTGGCTATTTGGTGGAATTGATTATGTGTTGCATTAATGTTTTGTCATTGATGCCAACACTAGCTATTTGGATGCTTTACCGAGACCCTTCAGGTCCGAGTAGGTTGAGTGGTTTTTGGTTAACTTGGATCCAACATGATCCGATATAGTTTGGTGATGGAATTGACTTGTTCATGATACTCATACTCATATTTGGTCAGTTGGTTGTGGTTTGGTGATTGGATGCTATCCTTCTTACTTACAAGATTTTTTTTTGGTTCCGGCGAGGGTTTCACCGGTAGAGATTTTTGGTTGAGATATTTGATGAATTACATAAGTGGTGTTGGTGCAACTTCTAGTGGAGTTTCATGATGCTGTTGTTGATCATGTTCGAGACTTGGTAGATGGAGATCATTGCTGAAGCGTGTGGACCTTTATTGGGTCTCAGTTGATCTAGGTTATAGACTGACTTTAATGTAATGTGTGGATAGAACCTATTAATGTATTTGTAGGATGACTTATGTGTTGATATTATTTGTTTGGTCTAAGACCGACATGGTTTGTAATTATGTAATTGGTTTATTGTCTGATGGCTGACCTGATTGTTTATGGTCGAGAGTTTTGTATAAATAGAGGTAAGATCTCATTGTAGATCATCATGGTTATTGTTAGAGGTCATGATCAAATAATGTAATGTGTGAATAATGTAATATCATTCTGGCAGAGGAGTTGGTCGATCATTGGAGATTGAATTGGGTTTATGTAAGAGGATTTAGTCCTTCGGTATTGACCTTAACTGTAACTGTACTCAAGCATAGGAGATACTATCTTTCGCAGTTCAAAACTTCTCTGGATTGTAGTCTAGATTTATATGTAGTCAGTGAGGCTCCTTTTGTGATGAGAAGTGCGCTCTAGGCTGTTGGCCTTCTTGCAAGTGCAGGCCCCTTCATTGTAATTCACATACTTACTACAAAAGTATTATCTAACTGTGTGTAGGCTTCCCACCATGGTTTTTACCTTTGCCAGGTTTTCCACGTACAAATCTTGGTGTCATGTGGACGGTATTTGTTGTGTGATTATTATTTATGCTTAATTGGTTTATCTTCTATTCTGGTATGAAAGTTTTAATTGCTAAATTTTCTGGAAATCCGTGACAACTGATTCACCCCCCCTCTCAGTTGTCTTCCAGTTATTTGAACTGTCTAACAATTGGTATCAGAGCATTGGCCCTCTCTACAGAAAGCTTAACTGCTCGAGGAAGATCCTATGGCGACTAACAATTCAAGTTCATCCAGTTCTTCTGGAGCTATCTTTTGAAGAGATATTCTGAGGCTTGATGTAAAAAATTACACAGTATGGAAGATTCAAATGGAGACTCATCTAAGATGTCTTGGCAAGGAGATTTGGGAGATCACATAGAATGGTGTCACACCTTATAATCCGGGATCTGGCAATCCTCCTCCGGAAAACCTAGACAAGGAGCTTGAGAATGATTGTAGAGCAAGAGAAGCCCTCTTGTGTGCCCTTTCTGATCATCAAATAATGGGATTAATTGATAAGTCATCTGGAAAGGCTATATGGGATAAGTTGGAGACTCTTAATGAAGGTGACCCTACAATGAAAATTGTTAAACTTTATGGTTACCGGGTGAGATATAAAAACCTGAAGATGGAAGAAGATGAAATGATTACTGCATTCATGGAAAGGGTAATGAGATTTTTATGGGAATTCAATGTTGTGGTGGAACTCTGAGCAAAGATGAAATTGTTTCTAAATTATTGAGAGCCCTACCACCGACTTACAAAATGAAGGCTACTTCTATTAATGAGTTGAGAACAATGGCTAATACATCTGTCAACATAGATAATTTGGTTGGTAAACTATCTACTTTTGAGCTTGAATAATTTGGACCTTATGGAGTTGTGAAGTCTGAACCTGCTTCTCATGCATCTACATCTACAACTGGTAATCAAGACTACAAAACTTTGTATGCAATGGAACTAGAAGATATGAAGAAAAAAGATGATGAGTTTGAGAAACTTGAAGCACTCTTTTCTAGATGAGTACCTAAAGGACCAGTAGGAAGTACGTATGAAGGAAAAGCACCTTTTAAATGTTTTGCATGTAATAAGATTGGTCATTTTGCATCTAGATGTCCTGAAAGGAATTCAAGATTTGAAGAAAGAGTTGTTGGCATTATGTGAACCGGTATGAGGACATAATGATATTGCATGTTGTCATTGATGTCAATATGTGATATGAAGAGAGAACCGACATATGTGAGAACTGATATATATGCCAAAGTAAAGTGGTATATTTGTTCAAGATGAACTGGCATGTCAAGGTGAACCAGCATGTAGTCATGGGAACCAACACATGGAAGCATTGTATGACTACCAGTTGGTAGGTAGTTTCCACTTCAGGATTTCTGGTTGGAGTATCTCAAGCCAGTGTGACTCAATCGGTGATCTTTGTGTGATGAGTTAGCAGTATAACAAAGAACAGATCATGTTGCCATGTTAGCCTTGTGTGCATGAAAGATCTTGCATGAAGAAGACTATCCCTATCTACCTCGGGAATGTGAGAAGTTTGTAAATGGTGAAAACGCGTGATGGATTATCAGCTGCCATGAAATCAGTGGACAATGAATGATGGAGAATGTCTTGAGATTTATTTAAGATCTGTTGCATTTAATACAATATGATCAATGGTCAGGATTGAACCGTTTGAATTCCTTAACCTAACAAGTCTAGGGTTTAGGGTTTATGCTACCGACCTGTCTGTTGTCCTATAAGGTCGATGTTGTGTTTCTTTCTAAAGTTGTTGGCAAAAGTTGTGTGTGTGTATCTATGAGAAGAGATACGTGATTCTTGCCAGACCAGAGGAGAGAAGTCATATCTGCAGAGTGTAAGTGCAGAAGGTGAAGAGGAGCTTAAGCGGATCTGCATTAGCATTGAGTGCTATTATTAGGTCATTGATATACCTGTTGATCTTTAACCACTTCAATAGTTGTGAAATCCCCTAACAGGGTAGCCTTAACCAGCTTGTTGAAAATCCTCTAATAGGGTAACTCGAAGCTACTGAGTCATTGATATCCTTTAGCTATTGAGTTCTTGAAATCCTCTAACAAGGTACCCTTAATAGGGTTTAACCCTTAACCGGGTATTGGAGCCATCCCTTAACTGAGTGATCCCTAATAGGATTGGTTCCTAACAGAGCCTATTGTATCTGTCTTTAACCAGACAAGGCTTCTAACAGAGTGGACTTCTAAAGAGTTTAGAAATAAGCTTGTGGGTATTCATTCCCACCGTGGTTTTTCCCAGTTGGGTTTCCATGTGAAAAATATGTGTGTCAAGTGTGATGCTTTCTTCATGTGATGTTATGATTATTTTCTGTTAAGTGGTGATGCATATTGATCTTGTAGTAATATGTACATCTTTGATGGTAGATTGCCTGTTCATGCATTAGGGTGAAATGGGAATGAAAAGTTAGATTATATGAGAAGATAAGTGTCAATCGGTCTTTGCTTGTCTTAGTTATACTAGGTTTTTCCGGTTGAACTCTATTGAAGGACTGGTACTGCTATTTGTCTGTCAGTGCACAAGTGTTAGTTGACAAACCGGTTTAAGATAGTGTTTTTGTCTGTACTGATTCATCCCCCCTCTCAGTACCGGTTTGGTACTATTTGTTCATCATTAAGTTATCAATTGGTATCAGAGCGTCCTCCAGGTCCTGTATGTTATAAGCTTAACCGCTTGAGGTAAAGATCCTAGTCAAATGATGAAGAGGGAATGTCCAAATTTTCACATGGAAAATTTTGGTATATGGAAAGATAGGATGAAGAAATTCATTAGAAGCATGGGTGCTCAACATTGGAGCTATGTTGAGAATGTCTATGTTGCCCCTACTGGTACTCTCACCGATGACCAAAAGAGAGAGATACAAGAAAATGGGCAAGTCATGGAAGCCCTTATTAGTAGTCTATCTGACATTGAGTTTATTGATGTTCAGGACAAGGTAAATCCCAAAGAGGTATGGGATGCTCTTGAAAATATCTATGGTGGTGATGAACATGTAAAATAGGCTAAGGAAGAAAGCCTGAGAGGGAGGTTTGAAGATATGCGGATGGTTGAAGGTGAGACCATTCAACAGTATGGAATAAGAATCAAAATAGTTGTTGGAGATATCAAGAGTGCAGGTGGTAAAATAGAAGATTCCACTGTGGTAAGCAAAGTCCTGAGATACCTATTGCCGGTCTATGCAATAAGGGTTGCTGCTATTGAGAAGCTGAGATCAATAGACAAGACTAAGGTATCCTTGGACTCCATCATAGCGAAGTTGACAACCTATGAGCTAAATAGTTTTGATGATAGTGTTTAAAAGACTGAATCAACATTTAAAGCCTTTGCTATACCATCCAGAAAAGGAAAAGAAGCTAGCACTAGTGGTGAACCTAGACAGAGCAGAGAAATGGATGATGAGGAGATTCTGATGGCATTTGAAGCTCTGCTTGCCAGGAAGCTTCCTAAAGGAACCGGTAAATACAAAGGTAAGCTACCTTTGAAATGCTTTTCTTGTAACAGGATAGGACATATTGCTATAAACTGTCCTAATGGCGATAACAAGGACAAACTGAAAAGGTTCAGGAAATTCAAAGGAGGAAACCGGAGAAACTATTTTGTGGTAGTTGATGAAGGTGTCACAGATGAAGAATCAGAGGATGAAGAAAATGAAGATATTGTGTTTGTTACTATCAAAGAAGATGTGTCAGACAAGCAGGCTCTTGTCTCTCGGTTTGATAATTCCAATGAGTGGATCATTTATAGTGGCTGTTCTCACCATATGACTAGCGACTAGAGCAAGTTTATATCCTTGGAGGAGTATGATGGTGGTGTGGTTTGCTTTGGCAATGATGCACCATGCATGGTCAAAGATAGAGGGTCCATCTCTCTAAATGGAAAGAGTAGTGCTGACAATGTATATTGGGTTGATGGTCACAGACACAACCTTCTGAGTGTTGCCCAGCTGAACGACAATGGTCTCACTCTGGAATTCAAGAATGGAGTGTGCAGAATCAAAGGAAAGAATGGTGAAATTGTGGCTACCAGTATGCAGACTAAAGGTAACCTATTTCAGTTGAATGCAAATATAAGTATATGTCTTATGGCTAAATTTGATGATAGCTAGATATGGCATAGGAGACTTTGACATGTAAACTTTGATAACATTGTGAAGGCTAGTAAGATCAAGGCAGTTAGAGGGTTGCCGGTGCTAAGCAAACAGGATAATATCTTGTGCAGAGAGTGTCAATTGGGGAAAATGTCTTCCTCAACCTTTAAAGGTAAATCTTTCACTGTTGACAACTTGCTTGATCTTGTGCATACTGATTTGTGTGGTCCTATGACAACTAGAAGTGTGTAGGGTGATGGGTACTTCATGATTCTCACTGATGACTACTCAAGAATGATGTGGGTCACATTCTTGAAAGACAATTTTGAAGCCTTTGTGAAGTTCATATCTTTCAGAGTATTAGTGGAGAAGGAAAGCGGTAAAAGGATCAAGTGCCTCAGAACTGATCAAGGAGGGGAATTCACTTCCGGTGAATTCAACAAGTATTGTGAAGAATTTGGCATCAAGAGGCAACTGTTTGCCCCCTGAACTCCACAACAGAATGGCCTAGCAGAGAGGAATAACTAGACTGTGGTTGAAGCAGCTAGAACCATGTTGATTCAAGGAAAGGTAGCTCACACCTTTTGGAGAGAAGCGGTAAGCACTGCAGTCTACACAATGAACCGGGTACTCATCAAGAAAGGTAAGGACACAACTCCTTATGAGTATTGGACCGGTAAGACACCTATGGTTAGCTACTTTAGGGTATTTGGTAGTAAATGTTACATCAAGAGGAGTGAACATCAGGGCAAATTTGAAGCTAAATGTGATGAGGGAATATTCCTAGGATATTCCACCAAGAGTAAAGCTCTCAAGTGTTACAACAATAGGACTTAGAGAATTATGGAAAGTATCAATGTAAGAGTTGATGAATGCTCTGAGAAAACTGAGGAAACTGGCAGTGAGAAAGCTGTAAATGAACCACTTGCAACTTTCTGGGGACCGGTTGTCAGTCAACCAGGTACTAGTAATAGTGTTCCTGAATCGATGAATGTAGATACTGATGAAGATGAGGATGAAGAGGAAAAGCAAGAAGAACCAGTCAAAACTATTCCTCAGTATGTCAAGCTGAATCATGATCCTAAGCAGATCATAGGAGATAAGGATGCAGGAATCCTTACAAGAAGAAAGATTAGAGAAAACTCATGTATGATCTCTGAATTTGAGCCTAAATCATTCAAAGAGGCTCATAAAGATGAAGATTGGATCAAGGAAATGGAAGAGGAACTTGACCAGATAGAGAAAAATGGTACATGGTCCTTGGTACCTAGACCAGAGCATAAAAATGTCATTGGCACCAAATGGGTGTTCATAAACAAGCTGAATGAGGATGGCACAATGATTAGGAACAAAGTCAGATTGGTGTGCAAAGGATATGCTCAAGAAGAAGGAGAAGACTATGGAGAAACCTTTGCTCCTATAGTTAGATTGGAAGGAATTCGTATGCTTCTTGCATATGCAACTTTCAAAGGATTTAAGGTATATCAAATGGATGTAAAATCTGCATTCCTAAATGGTGTACTTGAAGAGGAGGTGTATATAGAGCAACCAGATGGGTTTTCCCTATCCGAAGACAATGATATGGTGTGTAGGCTACATAAAGCCTTATATGGTCTAAAGCAGGCACCTAGAGCATGGTATGAACATCTACATTCCCATCTTGTGAAGATTGAATTTGAGAGGACAAGTGAAGATAACAATATCTACTTGAAGACTAAAGGAGATCAGATCTTGATCTGTGAGGTTTTTGTTGATGACACTATCTTTGGTGGAGATGACAAGATGAGTCATGAGTTTGCTGATGAGATGATGAAAGAGTTTGAGATGTCACTCATAGGGGAGATTAAGTTCTTCATTGGACTGCAGATCCAGCAGATGAAAGATGGAATCTTTATCACTCAGTCCAAATATGTCAAAGAAGTGTTAAAGACCTTTGGCATGGAAGATAGCAAACCGGTTGGTACACCAATGGCGACTGGTTGCAAATTATCAAAAGAGGATGATTCTGCATTGGTTGATGAGAAGGAATACCAATCAATGATTGGTAAGTTGTATTATGTAGTGCATAGCAGGCCGGATATTGCACATGCAGTTGGCATTACTACAAGGTTCTAGAAAAGTCCAAGAGAATCCCACTTGGTTGCAGTCAAGCGGATTCTTAGGTATCTGAAGGGAACAGTTGACTATGGATTGTGGTACCCATACAACAATGATTTCAACCCGAAAGTATTCGCAGATGCTGATTGGGCAGGTAATGTGGATGACCGAAAAAGCACAACCGGTGGTGCATTCTTTCTCGGTGGTAGACTGGTCTCATGGATGAGTAAGAAGCAGAGTTGTATCTCTCAGTCTATAGCGGAAGCGGAGTATGTTGCAGCTTTCATGAACTGCACTCAGAAAATCTGGATGAAGCATGTATTAAATGGCTTCAAAGTTCCTGTATAAGAACCGGTAAGAATATTCTGTGATAACACAAGTGCTATCAATATTTCAAAGAATCCGGTTTTACATTCTAGAACCAAGCATTTTGAGCTTAAGTATCATTTCTTGAGGGAAAAGGTTTAGAATAAAGAGATTGCACTGGAACATATTTCTAGTAAGGAGCAGTTAGTAGACATATTCACCAAGCCTCTCCCAAAGACTACATTTGTGTATTTAAGAGGTGAATTGGGGGTACTGTCCCTTCAGGAGGTAAATTAAAAGTATTTGTTCCACATCAGTTAGGTATTGCATAGTCAATTTTTTTTTGTTTTTGTTGATTGATGTGTTTAAGGATGCTACTCCTCAGGGGGAGCAGCATAATGGAACAGGGATGTTTGTGCCTCCACTTTGGCATTGTTGTCAAAGGGGGAGAAGAAGTGTAGCGGAAAAGATATCTGCAGAAATTAGGGAGGAGATGAGTTAGTAGAGAGATATCTTTGTATATTTCCATCAATGCCAAAGGGGGAGATTGTTGGCATTATGTGAACCGGTATGAGGACATAATGATATTGTATGTTGTCATTGATGTCAATATGTGATATGAAGAGAGAATCGGCATATGTGAGAACCGATATATATGCCAAAGTAAAGCAGTATATTTGTTCAAGATGAACCGGCATGTCAAGGTGAACCGACATGTAGTCATGGGAACCGGCACATGGAAGCATTGTATGACTACCGGTTGGTAGGTAGTTTCCACTTTAGGATTTCCGGTTGGAGTACCTCAAGCCTGTGTGACTCAATCGGTGATCTTTGTGTGATGAGTTAACAGTATAACAAAGAACAGATCATGTTGCCACGTCAGCCTTGTGCGCGTGAAGGATCTTGCATGAAGAAGACTATCCCTATCTACCTCGAGAATGTGCGAAATTTGTAAACGGTGAAAACACGTGATTGATTATCAACCGCCATGAAATCAGTGGATAATGAACGATGGAGAATGTCTTGAGATTTATTCAAGATCTGTTGCATTTAATACAGTATGATCAATGGTCAGGATTGAACTGTTTGAATTCCTTAACCTAACAGGTCTAGGGTTTAGGGTTTATGCTACCGGCCTGTCTGTTGTCCTATAAGGTCGATGCTGTGTTTCTTTCTAAAGTTGTTGGCAAAATTTGTGTGTGTGTATCTAAGAGAAGAGATACGTGATTCTTGCCAGACTAGAGGAGAGAAGTCATATCTGTAGAGTGTAAGTGCAGAAGGTGAAGAGGAGCTTAAGCGGATCTGCATTGGCATTGAGTGCTATTATCAGGTCATTGATATACCTATTGATCTTTAACCACTTCAACAATTGTGAAATCCCCTAACAGGGTAGCGTTAACCGGCTTGTTGAAAATCCTCTAACAGGGTAACTCGAAGCTACTGAGTCATTGATATCCTTTAGCTATTGAGATCTTGAAATCCTCTAACAAGGTGCCCTTAACAGGGTTTAACCCTTAACCAGGTATTGTAGCCATCCCTTAACCGAGTGATCCCTAATAGGATCGGTTCCTAATAGAAACTATTGTATCTGTCTTTAACCAGACAAGGCTCCTAACAGAGCGGACTTCTAAAGAGTTCAGAAATAAGCTTGTGGGTATTCATCCCCACTGTGGTTTTTCCCAGTTGGGTTTCCACGTGAAAAATATGTGTCAAGTGTGATGCTTTCTTCATGTGATGTTATGATTATTTTCTATTAAGTGGTGATGCATGTTGATCTTGCAGTAATATGTACATCTTTGATGGTAGATTGCCTGTTCATGCATTAGGGTGAAATGGGAATGAAAAGTTAGATTATATGAGAAGATAAATGTCAACCAGTCTTTGCTTGTCTTAGTTATACTGGGTTTTGCCAGTTGGACTCTGTTGAAGGACCGGTACTACTGTTTGTCTGTTAGTGCATAAGTGTTAGTTGACAAACCGGTTTAAGACAATGTTTTTGTCTGTACTGATTCACCCCCTCCTCTCAGTACCGGTTTGGTACTATTCGTTCATCATTAAGTTATCAAGAGTTAGAAGATCATTTAAGCTTAACCTTAGATATCAGAATAAGTATAAATACAAGAAAAATAAAGACAAATCATGCTACATAGTAGATGAGGAAGGCATTACTGATTCAGATGATGAACTGACAGAAGACTCTGCTAGTGGATCTAGAAATGGGAAGGAATGGGTATTCCTGGCTATCAAGGAAGATGATCCAACACTAGAAGAGAATGTACCTGAAGAGAAGGCACATGCTATTAAAATTGAAGAGAAGGATGAATGGGTAATTTATAGCGGTTGTTCACATCATATGACTAGAGATAAAGGGAAGTTTCTGTCTTTGCAAGAATTTGATGGTGGTCTAGCTAGAATTGGAGATGACAAGGCATGCATGATCAAAGTAAAATGAGCTATATCATTGGATGGTAAGAAATGATGCTCTGCAAAATGGACAAGTGGTTAGACTAAAGCCCGTGGTCGTATAACACACAAAAACACAAGAAACTGTTAATGTTAATCAACCAAAAACTAATCTAAGCAGGTATATCAAAAGAGACACTAAAAACATGATAAATGATCTAACTTTGGAAGTAAATACCACAAGACATCTCCAAATGTCTTTTAACATGCTCTTAGCTCCTTCTCCTTTGTTCCTCTCCTCTCCAAGTTCCAAATTAGTGTATCTCTCAACAGCTTTTTGCACTATGGATGCTTATGGAGGTTCAAGATTGTAGATGATTAACTATGCTATGCAAGTGTAAAATAAACTAATTAGACATATTATGAAGTGAACTAAGATTTATTTTAGTCCAAAATGACAATATATGTGATTTATGCTAAACTCTCTCTCTAAAATTCACTATAGATTAAATGCATACAAGTTTTCAGGATCTGGATTATGAAGAAATGAGCTCTATTTATAGGAAAAATGGAGCAATGGATGGTTGAGATTGAGTAATCTCAATAGGGGTCAGGATTGAATGATATTCAATCCATGTGAAGGCTTTCAACCCAATCTCAGGATGACAAGTGTCAATATGAGATAGGTTGAGAGGAGAAAGACTAAGCATTACATGTTTGATATGACTTGAAGGTTATCTCGGGAGTCAAGGTCAAGGTTGGGTTGAGTGAATAAATTCTTTATTCAAAGAATAAAGTCTTTATCCAATGGATAAACTCTTGTGCAAGGTTAAAAGGGATAACCATGGTCAAAGCAATAAATGCTTGAGGAGACACATAAGTCACAGGGTTGAGTTAGGGGTTAACTATAAATGGTCATGTAAGAGCCATAAGTGGTTTGGAAGACTTTAGAGGTTAAATTGTTGAATACACCAAGCATTTAATGTTTTTCAAAGAGAAGTGACTCCAAATTGCTTAAGAATGTGACAATAATTAGGGGATGGATTAAGCTAATTGATTAGGATTAGATAGGTTCTAGAAGAATTTAGGAAGGGGGTTTAGGAGTGCAAGTGGATTTGGTGGGTGAGAGAAAATAGGATTTTAATTAAAATAAATGAAAATTTATTTCAACTTGTGGTTGCAACTTGCATTTGTAGGAAAATGCAAGTGGGGGGGAATAAATGATTTAAATAAATGTTTAATCTTATTTATTTAAAAGAGGAAAGAGGATTAAATTGAATAAATTGAATATATAGAATTTATTCATTTAATTGATTGTGAACTTGGTTTAATGAATTAATTAAAATAAATTGAATAATTTATTTAATTAAGAGGAGAATGATTGAAGATGAATTAATTAAATATTAATTTAATTAACTGATGGCTAGTGGGTTTTTTAATCAAATAAATAGGAAATATTCATTTAATTAAAATGGACAGATTTATGTGACTACATTTGCCCCTCTTTGAGACGGTGCGGTTTATTGCATCGTTTCAAAGAAAGAAACATAGGTGTGAAGAAATATGCCCCCTCAAGAGATGGGCTGAAAATTTTGAAAAATCGGGCGATCTCTCCAAAAAGAATGAAAATTGGCAAGGTGGTAGAAGAGAAGATTTTAACAATATTGGTGAAAAATAGAAGAAATCGGAGATAAAATGAAGAAATGGGAGGCTCAGAAAGTTCACAGGGGAAAATTAGGGTTATGACGAAGGGTTTATATGGGGAGAAAGTGGTGAAAACAGGCTCATTTGTTTTCGCGACCATAGTGAAATATGAGCTCTAGTTTTTGACTTTTTGGAGGAGCAAGCAACAGTCAGGATGCCGGTTCCCATAGCAGAGCACCGATTAGAGTGAGTCTGTCGATTCCAGCGGCTAGATAACTACGGACCAGCGGTATGTGAATTTGAATTTTTGATTTTTGTGCATTTTTGATATGTTTTTAGCTAGGTCCAAGTTGAGTCAAGACAATAGCGTTAAAACCATGTTTTGGCGCTGTTGTTAAATTAATTAGTGCTATTGTGCCGCTATAGCGCTATTGCGTAGTGGTTTTAGCGCTTTTGTCAAGGTTAGCACTATTGCATAGCTATTTTAGCACTTCCGATTGTTTAGCGCTATGGGGTGGGTGATTGAGCGCTATTGTGGAGAGGTAGCGCTATTGTGTGCAAGATAGCACTTTTGTGGAGGAAAATAGATGCCCCAGTTTGTTTGAACAAAAATCTCCCGATGCCAATGATGGATGGATGGAGAGATGAGGTGAGAGTTGTTTTGAACCATAGCAACCCTGATGAGACTTAGGTCATTAAGATAAATGCCTGTTGAAGTCTAGGTGTGCCATGATTGCTTACCTGTTGAGACCCGAAGATACTTGATCAAAGTATCTGTTGATAGTCTAGGTTTAAACTTAAGAAAGTTTGAAATAAAACAACTGATGATGATGGTTGATGCACTTGTGTAGGAGGATTTTCGTGTCTTATAGTTGCGCGAGAGGCATCCCGCCACACAGGTGCTATGTGATCAGTTGACAGAGGCCGAGGTGGATTGCATTGCAGCGATAGGCCTGTATGATGTGATGTATATGTGCGTGATTCAGATGAATCATGGTTTGATTATAGCATTGGCAGAGTGGTGGCATAGTGAGACATGTACGTTTCATTTAGCGCAGGGAGAGATGGTAGTGACTTTGGAGGATGTATGGCGCATCCTGCACATTCCCATCCGAGGAGAGCTGGTGAGCTATGACTGAGCATGGGGGACCCTAGCAGTGCAAAGATTTTTTGAGGAGCATGTCTATATTGATGATGGATCGATAGCCTGGGAGGACATAGCCGCGTTGTATGAGCCGTTACCAGCAGTGCTAACAGGTATTGTTGGGGGACTGCTGTCTCTAGATAGATGATCACATGGACTTGCCATTGGTTGGGGTCAGGTGATCGAGTAGATGATTACAGAGGGGACCTGGTTTGCATGGGGACCGTGCGTGCTATCGCACTTATATTGGTATCTTCATGAGGTCGCATACTAAGGGAGGGGCTCATTGGGAGTTAGTATCATGTTACTGCATATTTGGGCATGGGAGCATCTAATTGTGACTCAACCAATCAGTCTGCAATTTCGAGCAGTGGATCAACCATATGTATATATGTATGGTGGTATGATGAGTCAACCCCACTTGGGGAAGTTAGAGTGGTGGCGTCGGGCACTGGATGACTTGGATACAGTGATCTGGAGGCTGTACATTGAGTGTGAGCCATGAGAGGATGATGCGGAGGTGTTGCCATATGTTTTTATGACTCGATTCCTCATTGGTAGGACAACCTACAATGTGGAGAGATAGCTTCCGGGTAGAGTTCTGAGATAGTTTGGGTGGAGGCAGGGATTACCTAGGGGATGTGGAGAGTATGCTAGGGTGGTCTTAGAGAGGTACCTATGGGGGCCAGTATTACCACATGATCAGGCATTAGCAGAGTTTTAGATGCTATAGGCTAGACCATGGGATATGCGACTGAGGATGGTAGATGCAAGGGTGTCTGAGGAGTACGCGCAGTATATTGCGGCACATCCGATACCTTGGATATCAGATCTGACAGAGCTGATTCTAGATTTTGAGGAGGAGAGGGGACGAAGACGGAGGAGGAGAGGAGGTCGCAGAGTAGTAGGTGGATGGGGGAGAGGGGATGGTGGTGATGGAGATGGTGGTGGTGGGGATGGAGGAGGAGGAGGGGGTGGTGGTTTTGGAGGAGGTGGTGGATTTAGAGGTGGAGGTGGGGGTGGTGGTAGATTACAATAGAGAGGGAGAGGTGGGCAGCCATTGCGGCTATCTTAGGGACCTTTGATGCAGGGAGGCATGAGATTAGGTGGCAAGGATGCAGGTGAGGGATAGGTACCTATGGATACAGAGGAGGGAGCCACTGGAGAGGGAGCCACTGGGGAGGCACCTATGGATATGGGGGAGGGAGCTACAGGTGGAGATCTGTGGGATCATATGATAAGATATTTGCAGACTCACGTAGAGGATTTGGAGGTAGAGTTGGCACTAGAGATGTGCAACTATTTGTGTGAGAGGCAGAGCTTATTGTGGTGCTGCAGGAGAGGGATGAGGCCGTGAAGAGATTTGCAGCGTTGCAAGAGAGAGTATGGGTGGGAGTAGGAGTAGGAGCATAGGGTCCTATTGGGGATACAATGAGGGAGATGCAATGAGCACATGAGGAGATAGACTATTATCGGGGGTTATATGAGCAGACAGTGCCAACTAGTCAGTGAGTACTTAGCTATTCACAGATGCGGTGGGCAAGATCAGAGCGGTCACAAAGGATGTAGAGTAGTGGTGGTGTGATGGGTCCTCCACGGAGAGATAGATCAGGTGGTGATGGTGGTGCAACATTTGGTTAGAGTGGCATCTGAGAGAGCATTTTGTATGCATGTATTTTATCATGTGGACTGTACCTTGGATGGCTCTTGGTAGCCGATATTTTGGACTTCATTGTACTCTGATATATGTATATGTGTGTCTATATGATATGATATATGAGGAGATCCCATATTTTGTGATGATATGCATTTTGATGACATGTATGGATGCTTAGATGGAATAGTTGTACTTGCTTTATGTATGTGTTTATGAGATGAGTCCGATACGCATGTTTGTATGATGATTTATGCCTACATGATGTCTATATGCATGTTTTATGAATGTGATGCTAATGATGTATATGCAGGTTTATATGTGTGCATGATGTGTTGGTGATGTAATGCCTTATGTATGTAATGTCATGATGATTATGTATGCATAATAAAATGATGATTATGATGGTTGGTTTGGATTTTGATGAGACAATGAGATAATGATATGCAATGATCTTATTATATAATGTTGTAAATGAAGGATTAGTATATGTAAATGCATCTATATGGTTTGTTAAATGAATGTAATATGGATAAACAAATGTTGAAATGATGATTTCTAAATGACGTAGATGGATAATATATGAACCTTTGTGGAAACAAATGGTTTGGTTTATGGTAAAAAAAATATGAAGTGATAGTGATAATGCAACTCATGGGTAACTGCACCTTAATGCAATTTAAAAAGTAGAATGAATGTATTTGTGTAACTAATCCTAAATGAAAGGAAATGAATGAGTATAAGTATATACTAAATGAATATAATGAATGCACTTAACTAATGGATAGATAAATAGATGTATGCAACGATAAATGATGATTGGTATCTTGACACTAAATGAATGCATAGTAATGGCTAATACAATCAAGGACAATTTATCTTATGAATGAATCTAAATGTCATGATTATGTAATGATGAAATGATATAATAAGACTAATAAGTGATAATTAACTATATGTAATTTTATGCAACTAAATGATATGAAAGGCATTCAATACAAATGCAACTAAATGTAATGATGATGATATGATCATGATAGATGAATGCAAGGTTGTTTAGACTTTGCATGATGCACTGATGATGTATCAGAGTACTCCGTCATGATTGTATCCAAGACCAATTCAATTTTCACATAATTGTTCACATTAATTTTGTTTACACTTTCACACAAAACTATGTATATGAATAAGGAATGAGAAAATGGATGGGCGATATGCAACGGAATGCTATATAAACAGATGAGATGAAATGACGATCCATAGTGCTTTATTTTCGTCATTGACCTTTTGAAAAATGTTGTAAGAAAATACAAGCAACTTGACATAATGATTCAAGATGACCTGAGTAGTTCTTACATGAATTTTGATATAGCAAGTTAATACAAGAAACTTCATACAATGGATCAAGTTGACTTGAGTATTGCTTGCGGAACAGACAAGGATTATCTACTTTCATGCATGACTTGGAACATCCTCCTTGATCTTTTTCCGATCATATCCTAAGACAAGTTCATACTGTAATCAGAGATAAACCATTATTGAGTTTGGATGAGGCAGTAGGAACCAAGGATAGAGCATCATATCTGTAGGCAAACAACATATATAAAAAATAAAAGAATATGGACCTCAATAATGGTTCATGCTCATATGGTCGAGGTATATGTTGTAGTCAGCAAGCCGTAGTGATCTATGACTATATTTTTCATAAGATCACATAGCTTAGAAAACTTCCCACGTAGACACCATTAGTACATGCTCCAATACTTCATCAGAATAATTCACATAAGATACACAAACAATGCTATAGGAACCATCTCGACCACTCTATTCACTTGTGGATATCTCGGAGTAGTGTAGGAACCTGATATAAATGAATAAATAACCCACAAATCTAACCAAGTACTTGATAGCTTAAACATAATTTTCTTGTCAAAGAAAATGTGATCTTGTCTTTGTTTTGGTAAGGAAGGATACATCCTTGTTAAGACAGTTTGCGTGTTTGATGTTGATTGTTTGGTTGATTGGATAAGTGGTCATCGTTTGATTATCACAATGTTTGTTTGGTATCTGCTTTAAAAAAATGTATGTACAGTGTGTTGCTAGGTTTTTGTTTGTTTGACATTTTCTAATGTTTTTGGATTTTGTGAGATAGTTTTGAGTGTTTTTTGGATTTTCTGAGACAATTTTCCAATGTTTTTGGTATTTAGAGAGACAGTTTTGAATGTTTTTGGATATTGTGAGATAGTTTTGAATGAAGAACTCAATGAATCAAAAAATAATGTAGAATCCACTTCCATCTACTAGATTAAGGGCATTGCCCCCAGTTTAGGCATGACTATGAAAAAGCGGGATGCTAGACGCATGAAGTACTATCCTTGATTGCAGATCAATAACAAGCCATGATTTTGGACGGATGGATGAATGGATGAAATGAATGTGATCACAACAAGTCTAAAAGACAATGAAGCCATATACTTTATGAGTGGCACTTGTTTGCCAAGTTTTCACCATCGCACTTACCCAAGGTGCCACTGGAGTGGTTGTTCACCGTTTGGATGCATGATTTTTCTTTACTATTTTGATGTTTTTGTATTTTCTTCAGGTCATTTATCTGAATTTTTTTGGTGTTTTTCCGGTATGTATGGGAGCCCAATGCTCTGTGTAGCTTATGTATAAAACCGTTTGAGGTGCATGCTGTTGATCGGATCTGCTAGCGGTTCTCCTTCTGAAGTAGCCAACTGATATACCCTAGACCCAAATATAGCAGTGATAACATATGTACCCAGCCAGTTTGATTCAAACTTCCCCTAATGTTCTCGATTTGGTTGGTTACGAGGATTCTCTCAGAGAACAAGATCACCTACCTCAAATGTACAAGGTCTAACCCGATGATTATAGCTTCTGCTCATGCGTTGCTGATAGGCTTTGAGGTGATTGTATGCAGCTTGTCATTTTTCATCAAGTAACTCTAAATCTTGGAGACATGATACTCTGTATGCTTTATCATCGATGATATTGTGCAAGGAAACCCGTAGAGATGGTATCTCAACCTCAATAGGTAAGATAGCTTTTGCGCCATAGACTAGTGACTAGGGAGTTGCGCCTGTAGGGGTTCAAAAGCTAGTTTGATATGCCCATAATGCTGGATTCAATTGAACGTGCCAATCATGACTGACATCATTGACTGTCTTCTTGAGGATTCTTAATATGTTTTTGTTTGATGCTTTAGCCTGACCATTGCCTTGTGGGTAATAGGGAGTGGAAAAGCAGTGTTGGATGTGGAATTTCTCATAGAGCTCACGAACATCCTGATTTTTGAAAGGAAGACCGTTATCTTTGATGATGGACATGGGTACACCATACTGGTAGATGATGTAATTAAGGATGAATGAGGTGATCTGCTTACCGGTGACTTGGGTAAGTGGAACAGCTTCGATCCACTTTGTGAAGTATTCGGTGGCAGTAATAATGAATTTGTGGTCGTTGGATGAAGATGGATGGATTTTACCCACAAGGTCAAGGCCCCATTGACAAAAAGGCCATGGTGTTGTGATTGGTTGCAATTCCTGTGTGGGTGCATGTATCAGATCTCCATGAACTTGGCATTTCTTGCATTTTCTGACAAAGTAGTATGAGTCTTTTTCAATTGATGGCCAATAGTATCCAGTGCGCAGGAGTTTCTTGGCTAGTGACAGACCACTTGCATGAGTTCCACAAATTCCTTCATGTACCTCTTCCAAGGTCTTTGTTATCTCATCCTGTTCCAAACATCGAAGGAGAGTACCATCAAGACTGCGTCGGTATAGGGTTTCAACAATAATGGTATATTGAGCAGTTTGGGGAATGAAAGTTTTGCGTTGGTTATTCGATTGGTTAGGAGGAAGTGTGTGATCATGGAGGTAGGTGTAGAACTCACCATACCATGGGGATTTGAAACCGATAAGGTGACATATCATCTCAGATTCAGGGATATCATAAGCGGGGATCCAAAGCTGTTCTACCAAGAACTCGTAGCTTGTTGAATTCTGTGGAAGATCTAGGAGAGATGCAATGGTATGTAGCCATAGAGTCAGCAACTCAATTTTGATCTCTTGGTATCTGCTCAAAGGTGACAGTAGTAAATGACGCCTTTAGACTATCCACCATTTTTTTGTAGGGCATGAGTTTGTCATCTTTAGTCTGATATTCATCAGTTGCTCGTCGAATGACTAGTTGGGAGTCTGCATATACTTGCAGTTCTTGTAACTTCCATTGTATGGCTAGCCTAAGTCCTGTGATCAAGGCCTCATACTCTGCCATGTTGTTTGTGCATGGGAATGTGAGCCTGTAAGACTTCAGGATGTTATCACCTTGAGGTGTGATAAAAAAAATGCCTGCCCCTGAGCCATGCCTAGTGTATGAACCATCAAAGTATAGTTTCCATGGTTGTGCTGTTGTGATCATGAATATCTCTTCATCTGGAAAATTGGAAATGAGGGGATGATTGCCTATGAGTGGTGCATCGGCTAACTGATCTTCAATGACTTGTCCTTTGATAGCTTTATGGTCCACATACTCGATGTCAAATTCACTTAGAATCATCACCCATTTGGCCAAGCGGCCAGTCAATGCTGCTTTGCTGAGTATGTACTTGAGTGGATCAATCTTTGCAATTAGTTGTACTTTATGTGTCAATAGATAGTGCCTCAATTTAGTGGCTGCCAGGATTACTACTAGGCAAGCTCACTCAATAGGTGTGTAATTGTTTTCATAGCCCACCAGTGTACGAGAGATGTAGTAAACAACACACTCTTTCCCTTCTGTATTGTGTTGTGCCAACAGTACACCCAATGCTGTACTTATTGCTGAAATATAGAGCAATAAAGGCCTACTTGGATCTGGTGGAATCAACAATGGTGTATTCATGAGATAGTCTTTAAGCATTTGGAATGCTTGCTGGCATTTGGTATCCCATTGAAAGTGAATGTTTTTGTGTAACAGGTGTTTAAATGGGTGACAATTATCTGCCAGTTGTGCAATGAATCTTCGGATAGATTGAAGCTGCCCTTTTAGTGTCCTTAGTTGGCTGATGTTCTTTGGTGGTGTCATGTCCATGATTACCTTGAATTTTGCTAGGTCGACCTCAATACCTTTGCTTGAGACAATGTATCCTAGAAGTTTCCCTGAGGTTACTCCAAAGACACATTTCTTTGGGTTGAGTCACACATGATATTATTCTAGTTTGTCAAAGATTTTCTCTAATATTTCCAGATGACCTTCTCTTGTGAGTGATTTCGCTAGTAAGTCATCAACATAATCTTCCATTATGGTATGCATCATGTCATGGAAGATGGTGGTCATTGCTCATTGATAGGTTGCTCCTGCATTCTTTAGACCAAAAGGCATTACATTCCAACAATATGTTCCCCATGGACATGTGAAGGCCATCTTATGTTGATCCTTTGGTGCAATCTTTATCTGATTGTATCCTGAAAAGCCATCCATGAGTGAAAGCATGGCATGCCCTGCCGTTAGGTCTACTATTATGTCGATGTTTGGTAGGGAGAAGTCATCTTTAGGACATGCCTTGTTCAGATCTCTGAAGTTAGTACAGATATGAATGCCCCCATTTGGTTTGCTGACAGGCACAATATTGGATATCCAATCCACATAATCAATTGGTCTAATAAAACCAACGTCTATGAGTTTCTTGAGTTCTTCTTTGACCAATACCGCAATCTGAGGATGCATCTTGCGAAGTTTCTGCTTGACAGGTTTGGCTCCTTCTGGTACGGTGAGGTGATCCATGACTAAATCTGAATCAAGACCAGGCATATCTGCATATGACCATGCAAAGTTGATCTGACGCTTCTGGAAGAACTCTACAAACTTGGGTTGTTTCTCTGGAGTTAAAAGAGATGCAAGATGTATGTGGTGAGGAGTTTCAGGAGTCCCCACATTGTATTCTTTTGTTTCCTCAATGAGAATTGTCAATCATTCCTATTGTGTACTAGAAGGGAGAATGCCAAACCTTTCATCCTCCAGCACCTCAGAGAGGTTTTCACCATTGGATACACTCTTTCTTTTTACTTTTGTGGGATCAAACAATGCCACAGTGTGGTTTTCATTGGAAGATCCATGTTTTATTGCTATATTTTTGGAGCTGAAAGGTTTGGCATCCACCCCAAAGTATGCTATGCTATTAAGTTCAATGGCAAATCCATCTTTGTGATCCCCGCTTGGTATGTTATCCCATAGTTACAAAAATTCAATGATTGCCTCATTGTTTTGGAAATGGTCAAGACATGGGGGATTAGGTTGGTTCCATTCGATGAGTTCAGGATGGATAATGGGCATTACCTCATCGATTAGGTTAAGTTTGTTAGAAGTGTCAGTGAGGGTTAAGACATTGTGGTGAAGGTCGTTGATGGTACTTTCCCTGTCAGAATCAGGCATAGGATGTGACGTAGAGTCTGTGGAAGATGTTTCCAGCTCAGGAACCCAAGAGGTCTTTATCTGTGCTTCTCCATAAATAGGGATGTCTTTGCGGGTGGAGGTAGTAATGTGTCTTCCTTATCTGAAGTATTAAGCTAGATGGAATCAAATTCCCATTCATGTGAGTTAGTCTCTAAGTCGCTTTTTAGTATCCGATTACTATACCATACTGGGATATCCTTTGAGTTAAACACTACAGGTGGGATTGGCTGATGTATCTTTGTAGATGAAATGATCAGTGTTGCAGGAAGAATTATGCGGATCAATGAATCCGATATGGGAGTATTGGTAGTGTTGAATCTACTACTTTTGCTGGAATTGCCAGTGTTGTCGATACTGCTGGGAATTCTGATATAGTTGCCGCTGCTAAGGGTGCTTTTGATGTTATTGCTGATGGGGTTGGTGGTTTAATTGGTGGGATGGCTGGTGTTGTGGATGGTTTTGCTAGGATTTTTAGCCTCAATGGGGCAGTTGCTATGGTGTTTGATGCTTCTTTTATAATCAAAGGTGACCTCTTTGTAATAGGCTGATATAGTGGTTTGCTGGGTTTTCCTTTGAATCTAAGCTTAGGAAGAATCTCCTTTTGAAAGCCTAGGCCGGTGTTATCTTTGGGATTTAATTTTGGCTGTAGTGGTTCATGTTGTCCTTGCTTGCAAGGTCCTAGAACACTCTAACCATCATAACCCATTCTTTGCATAATGAGAAGGCCTTTGCCATACTGATCTATGGGAAGCTTAGCTTGCAGAATATCGGTGGTGATGGGATCTTTATAGATACATCCTGCTAAGTCCTCATCTCTAGTCTCTTGTTCTTGACTCTTTCCAAGGATGAACGATGTCAAAGTACATGCTGGCTTGATCAGTGGTTGTTGAAGTAACCATTGAGGTTTACCGTGAGTTTGAGGAGAAGTAGACATTTGTCCCACACAAAATAGTTGGCTCAAATTGTACTCCCTAGGACCTTCCTCTGCTATCTTCATCTTGAGTTTCTCTTGCTTGGGTATAGTGGTGTTTGAATTGGAAAGAGAGGCTGGACTTATGTATGATGTGGATGAGATGGCTTCTCTATTGTTGGGAACGGTAATCTCTGGTTGATGACTGATATTATGACAATATGCAAAGGGGTTTGCATCACCCAGGATTGTGATATCTACACCATTATGCGGGAACTTGATACACTGATGGTAGGTGGATGGGATGACTTGCATGGCGTGTATCCAAGGTCTTCCTAATAATAAATTGTATGGCAGAGGGAGGTCGAGAACTTGACAAATGATGTGTTTCACCATAGGGCCCACTCAGATTGGTAGCACCATAGCTCCTTTGGATGAATGCTCTGCATCATCATAGGCTTTGATTGTGATCTTCTTACGAGGATCTATTGATTCAATGGCATATCCCAAAGTTGTTACTAATTGTAGTGTACAAATATTTAGGCCTGCTCCATTATCGATCAAGACTCGCTTGATCCTATGTTGGTTGATAAACCCTTCAATGTGGAGTGAGGCATTGTGAGGTTGCTAGAAGGATGAGTTGTCACTTTCAGAGAAAGTGAGACAAGGTGATGACCTTAGGTTTCCAACCATGGCTTGGAATTGATCTGTATTTAGGTTTGCAGGGACTGACGCCTCTTGGAGAGCTTGATCCAAGATTGTTTTATGGGATGGAGATAGGCGCAATAGCTCTAAGATAGATATCAGTGTGGGTATTTTGTCTAATTGGTCCACAAGGTTACACTGCTTTGGGATAGATGGGGTGCCTTGCAGAGCTGCTTTTATGGTAATCTTGCCACGACGTGTAACAACATTGCAAGTGGAGTTGGGATTTTTGATGGTTATAGTTGCAATTTATTCACTGGCATCATATAGGTGATTCACAGTGTCATTATATGTAGCTTGTGTATAATTGGTGGTATTTGTGTTTCGCCTTGAAGTGGAAGGACCCCTTTGATCTTGTGATGAAAGTGGATTTTTAAACATGAGATGATCATTGTTTGTTGTCTTTGGGTCATGTCCTTTGATTTTGATTTCACCTCGGTCAATAAGATCCTGAATAAGATCTTTCAATCTATGACAATTGCTTGTCTTATGTCCTTTCCCTTGATGGAAATTGCAATGTTCAGTATCCCTCCACCATGAAGGTTTGACTTGAGGTTCATAATTTGATGTTTTGGGTAAAGTCACCAGATTTTGAGAAACCAACTGACGTAACACCATTTCAATGGGTTCCCCTAAGGGAGTGTATGTTCGTTTTGGTTTAAAATTTTATTGACGTTGTCTGGTTTCCTCTTGAGATGTGCTGCATCCTTGATTTGGAGGAGTAACTATGTTATTCTTGGGTGGGAGGTTCTGTCCTGCAAATCGAACCACAGGTTGTGCACTTTTTATAGTTCTTGCATCCACAACCCCGTCATTGACAATGTTTTTGTTTTTGTTCCAGAAGTTAGGTTTGTCTCTATTGAAGCGTGGGCAAAGGCCATCCTTTGGTTCATTATATATTTTGATAAGCCCTTTTTTGATGAGAGCCCGCTCACATTTTAGACCTTTGGTGATCATATCATTGAAAGAATCCGTGTCTTTTACGTCTAGGTGAAATTCCATTTCGTCATTTAAGTTGGAAATAAATATTTCCACTAGTTCTTGTTTAGGTAACTGAAGAGAATGTCTGCTAGACATTTGATGCCATCGTTGTAGAAAGACTGAAAATAGCTCACCTAGTTTTTGTTTAGTGTTACATAGATCAGCCATGGTGATGTCATGTTCAATGTTGTGTGAGTAATGTGCCAGGAACTTCTGGACTATCTCTTTGAAGGTCCTAATGCCACCTGGTAATCAAGAAAACCATGATTTGGTTGTTCCTCCCAAGCTTTGGGGAAAAAGTCGCATTAGGTATGTGTCCTCATATGCCACTTTGAGGCAAGCTGAATGGAATTCTCTAACATGATCACGAGGATCTCATTTTCCTTTATACTTTTCAAACTTGGGTGTTTCAAACCCTCGCAAAAAAGGTGGCATATGAAGATTCCCATCAAAGGGATAGGGACAAATGTCATTAAGTGAAAATTGATTGGTTTTTACACCACTATGAAGTTGTTGGGCAAGATTCTCGACTTGTTGCCGCAACATGTCTACTTCATTTGGAGGAGAAGGAGGTGGGGGATTACCTTGCTGAAGGTTGTATCTGATATGTTCTCAACCTCTTTCATCCTCATTACGACTTTGGCATTCTGATGCTTGTCTTAGTTGTGCAACATCAAAGTCAAAGGGTAGTTTATCCCCCTCTTGAGCAAGTCTTAAAAAGTGAGCATCGACATTGCTCCTGAGTATTTCATCAAAAAGTCTATTAAAGAGAGGGTTGTGTTGTGCCCTTTCTATTGCCGCCAGAGTAGGAGTGCCTAGATTTTCATCATTTATATTTCCTCCTAGGGCTTCTTGGAACTCATTGATATTTTCTTCCTCTTCCTCTTCAATTTATTGTTGTCTAGATCTTGATCTGGTATGAGCCATTTTGTTTACAAGTTTTTATTTGAAATTTGATGAAAATGATGATGAGTTGGTGATGAAATGAAAGATTGATGTTTGGTAAAATGTTTTGCATACTGATCTCTAGCACTAAAGGTAGATGCTACCAAAGTTCTTTCTTGAATTGCTTGTTGTGTTTTGACAAAGTTTGATGTGATAAGGTTTAGAGAGATCTGAGATGTGTTACAAACTTAACTATCTAGTAATGAGAGGATGCACTCATAGACTAGTTTTAACCTGGGTAGAAATGCCTCTTTAGGATGAGTTTATCCTAGATGTAGAGACAATTTAAAAGTGTTTTGGTCATGTTTGATTTAAGCAATATCGAAAGAGAAATTAGGACAAAAACCTCTTGATGTTTTGAGAGTTGGAATGGATTGATGATGTGTGAATGTGAGAATGGATGAAATGTGAACTTCAATAAAAGCTTTGTGTGACATATGGGACAAATTCTTCTTCTTCTCTTTCGGGAGTCGGTGGTTCTTTCTAAGCTACATTATATGTGATGCAAATGTCGGGAAAGAAGTTAGGATTGATTTTTCCTCCTTTATTCTTGTGATAACTCAAAGCTCGATATTGCATAAAAGCTCTGTAGTTTAATGACTCTTGATCAAATTCGTTTGATTTCCCTTGAAGATATAGACATATGCGACGTAGGAAGGTTCTATGAGAGACAAAGATTTGTCTATTAAGATAGAAGAATTTCCTCCTTTTGATAAGAGCCTTTGAGCTCAATGGTCTTTTCTTCAAGTTGATGTGTTGATGAAGATTCTTCTTTCTCAAGATGTGAAGAATGGTCATATAGTTTGATACTTTGATTATTGCTCTTTATTTTTGATCTCTTATTTTTTTGAAAATGTTGGTGTTGGATGAATACTTGTTTTGGATCTTGGATTTTTATGATGTTTCTTTGACAAGAAAACAAAGCAAGCACACAAACACAAGAATGTTACCTCGAAAGGCACAAGTAAGTATGGGTCTAGATTAACCCAATCTTTTGAACTTTTTGTGACCCTTTCCTTCAAATGTATTTTAGGTGTTTTCCAAAGCCTGAAGTCGGCTCAATTTGCACTGGTCTTGACTCAAAAACGAAAACACTTCAAGCACTTTTTATCCCTATGGTCAAATGGCCAGTTATGACAATTTCAGCCCACATCTTGATATTTCTTTGACTTTGGTACTACATACCTTATAAATCCTGCCGTGGCAGGTAAGGATGTGATATACTAAGTCTTGCACGAGCATAAAAAATAGATGATCCCTATGATGGGGGAGTCACCACTTTTATCGGGCTACAAGTAACCTTTCAAAAAGCTATGTTTCTAGTCAAGGAAATATGTATGGTGAGTATCTTGGGAGCAAAACCTTCTATGCTCTTGCTTCGAATTTATCACAAATATCCTCAATCAATAGAACGGGTGGGCTACTACTTAAAGGTGTTTAGTAATTTTTGATGTTTTTGGACATAAGTTCATTCTGCAGTGACTCACTTAAGAGCCTTGTAACTTGTGGTGGGGTCCATTTGTCCTTTCGGCAAGTTACACTATAGGAACATCTATAACCAAGGCTACAGCTTTCGCTCTCACCTGATTTCTATAGTGGCTCTAAGGATTTACCGCGCGAGGTCGTTCCCAAGAGTGATGTGTCTAGACTAAAGCCTATGGTCGTATAACACACAAAAATACAAGTGGTCAGACTAAAGCCTGTGGTCGTATAACACACAAAAACACAAGAAACTGTTAATGTTAATCAACCAAAAACTAATCTAAGTAGGCATATCAAAAGAGACACTAAAAAACATGATAAAAGATTTAACTATGGAAGTAAATACCACAAGACATCTCCAAATGTCTTTTAACATGCTCTTAGCTCCTTCTCCTTTGTTCCTCTCCTCTCCTCTCCAAGTTCCAAATTAGTGTAGCTCTCAGCAGCTTTTTGCACTATGGATGCTTATGGAGGTTCAAGATTGTAGATGATTAACTATGCTATGCAAGTGTAAAATAAACTAATTAGACATATTATGAAGTGAACTAAGATTTATTTTAGTCCAAAATGACAATATATGTGATTTATAATAAATGCTCTCTCTAAAATTCACTATAGATTAAATGCATACAAGTTTTCAGGATCTGGATTATGAAGAAATGAGCTCTATTTATAGGAAAAATGGAGCAATGGATGGTTGAGATTGAGTAATCTCAACAAGGGTTAGGATTGAATGATATTCAATCCATGTGAAGGCTTTCAACCCAATCCTAGGATGACAAGTGTCAATATGAGATAGGTTGAGAGGAGAGGGACTGAGCATTAAATGCTTGATATAACCAGAAGGTTAACTTGGGAGTCAAGGTCAAGATTGGGTTGAGTGAATAAATTCTTTATTCAAAGAATAAAGTCTTTATCCAATGGATAAACTCTTGTGCAAGGGTAAAAGGGATAACCATGGTCAAAGAAATAAATGCTTGAGGAGACACATGAGTCACATGAGGGTTGAGTTAGGGGTTAACCATAAATGGTCATGTAAGAGCCATAAGTGGTTTGGAAGACTTTAGAGGTTAAATTGTTGAACACACCAAGCATTTAATGCTTTTCAAAGACTTTGAAGTCTTTGAGAAGTGACTCCAAGTTGCTTAGGAATGTGACAATAATTAGGGGATGGATTAAGCTAATTGATTAGGATTAGATAGGTTCTAGAAGAATTTAGGAAGGGGGTTTAGGAGTGCAAGTGGATTTGGTGGGCGAGGGAAAATAGGATTTTAATTAAAATAAAATAAATTTATTTCAACTTGTGGTTGCAACTTGCATTTGTAGGAAAATGCAAGTGGGGGGGAATAAATGAATTAAATAAATGTTTTATTTTATTTATTTAAAAGAGGAAAGAGGATTAAATTGAATAAATAGAATTTATTCATTTAATTGATTGTGAATTTGGTTTAATGAATTAATTAAAATAAATTGAATAATTTATTTAATTAATAGGAGAATGATTGAAGATGAATTAATTAAATATAAATTTAATTAACTGATGGCTAGTGGGTTTTTTAATCAAATAAATAGGAAATATTCATTTAATTAAAATAGACAGATTTATGTGACTACAAAAACAATACTGACAATGTTTATTATGTTGAAGATTTGTAGCATTATCTTTTGAGTGTAGGACAATTGGTAGATAAGGGATTTCAATTACAGTTCAAGGATGGGAAATGCAAAATCATTAACAGATTTGGCTTGGAGATTGCAATCGGTACACAGACAAAAGGTAATATATTTCATTTGAATTATGGTGAGAATACATGTTTGATTAAACATACTGATGAGAGTTGGCTATGACATAAAAGGCCGTGCCATGTGAATTTTGATTGCATTGTGAAGATTAGTTCAACTATGGCAGTTAGGGATACACCTAAGATTATGAAGCCCTATAATCCGGTATGTAAAGAATTTCAAATGGGTAAACAGGTTAGAACCTCTTTTAGGAGTATGCAAGATACATCAAATGATGTTCTTGATCTTATTCATATTGATTTGTGTGGCCCTGCTAGAGTTAAAAGTTTTCAAGGTGATAGATATTTCATGCTAATCATTGATGATTATTCTAGAATGATGTGGGTTACTTTTCTGAGAGAAAAATTTGAAGCATTTGAAAAGTTTAAAATCTTTAAGGCTAAAGTGGAAACTGAGACAAGATTGAAGATTAAATGTTTGAGATCAGATCATGGTGGAGAATTCACATCCGATGAGTTTAATAACTTTTGTGACAAGCATGGTATAAGAAGACAATTTTTTGCTCCCTAGACACCTCAACAGAATGGAGTTGTGGAAAGGAAGAACAAAACTATCTTGGATGCTGTTAGAACAATGATGATGGAAGATAGTCTACCTCATATCCATTGGAGAGAAGTAGTGAGCACAACGGTTTATACATTCAATAGAGTACATATCAAAGGAGTAACCGGTAAGACACCTTATGAATTATGGTTTGGCAATACACCTATAGTTAAGTATTTCAGAATTTTTGGAAGTAAAGGTTATATCAGGAGAGATGATATTATTGGGAAATTTGATCCTAGATGTGATGAAGGAATATTTCTTGGTTATTCTAATGAAATAAATTCGTATAGATATTATAACAAGAGATTGCAGAGAATTGTGGAGAGTGCTAATGTGAAAGAAGATGAGATAAACAAAAGTCAAATCAGAGTTTATGAGAAGGAACCGGTAGTGGAAATGCTTATATCTGAACTGATAGCACCTTTACCGGAACAAAGAGCTGAACAAGTTAATCCAACAACATCAGAGAATTCTACTGTAACTGAAGAATAGGGAAGATGAATAGAAAGTCAGAAGACTCCTAGGTATGTGAGATTGAATCATTTAGAAGATCAAATCATTGGGGATAAGAGCAATGGAGTGATGACAAGAAGAAGACTGGCAACTAATGAGTTATGTTTAATTTCACAAGTTGAACCGGTATCAGTAATTGAGGCATGTAAAGATGAATATTGGTTGAAAGCTATGTAAGAAGAATTAGAACAGATTGAATAAAATAACACATGGACCTTGGTTCCCCAGCCTAAAAAAAATTTGTTATTGGAACTAAATGGGTTTTTAGGAATAATTTGAGTAAGGATGGTCAAGTTATAAGGAATAAGGTTAGATTGGTTTGTAAAGGATATTCTTAGAAGGAAGGAATTGATTATGGAGAAACTTTTGCACCTGTAGCTAGGATTGAAGCTATAATATTATTTATTGCCTATACTAATAAAAATTCCAAGGTTTATCAAATGGATGTTAAATGTGCATTTTTGAATGGGGATCTTGATGAGGAAGTTTATATTGAGCAACCTGATGGTTTTGCACTATCAGATGATACACATATAGTTTGCAGGTTAAGGAAATCTTTATATGGATTGAAACAAGCACCTAGAGCTTGGTATGCAAGGTTGGATAAATATCTTTTAAAGCTTGGTTTTACTAAGGGCATTGCTGACATGTAATTTATATTATAAGTTCACTGATGATGATATATTGATTATTGAAGTATATGTTGATGACATTATCTTTGGAGGTGAAGATAAGTCATGCATAGAATTTTCTAAGAATATGGAGAAAGAATTTGAGATGTCTATGATTGGTGAAATGAATTTTTTCTTAGGTTTGGAAATTGCTCAGATTGACAAAGTATTTTTATCTATCAAACTAAATATGCTAAGGAATTATTGAAGAAATTTGGTATGGGAGATTCTAAACCGGTAAGTACTCCTATGGTTACAAGTGAGAAATTAACAAGCAAAGATGTTTCTACACCAGTAAATCCTACAAGATACAAATCTATGATTGGAGGTTTGGTTTATCTGACTCAGACTAGGCCTGACATTATGAATGCTATTTGTATTGTTTCAAGATTTCAGAATGATCCTAGAGAAAATCATGAGATGGAAGTGAAAAGGATTTTTAGATACTTGCAAGGTACATCAAAATATGGCTTGTGGCACCCTAAGGATGATAACTTTACTTTATCTGCATGTATAGATGTTGATTGGGCTGGAGATGTTGATGATTAAAAAAGTACTTTCAGTGGAGATTTCTTTCTTAAAAAGAAGTTGGTTTCATGGATTAACAACAAACAATCATGTACTTATTTATCTACTGATAAAGCTGAGTATGTTGGTGCTGCTACTAACTGTACACAAGTTTTATGGATGAAACAAATGTTGAAGGATATAAAGGTGGATTGTGATGCATCGATAGTTATTCACTGTGATAACTCTATCTACTATTGACATATCAAAAAATCCAGTATTTCATTCTAAAAACTTGCACATATCTATCAAGTATAACTTTTTGAAGGAGAAGGTGGAAGCGATTGAAGTTAGACTCATTTATGTGAACACTAAAGAGTAGATTGCAGATATTTTCACTAAATCTTTGTCCAAGGAATCATTTGAGTACCACAGAGACAGATTGGGAGTTTCTGACCCTCTGGTAGAGACTTGATGGATGCAGTTTGGTATCAGTCTGACATGCATTATTAGAGATACTATTCATTTTGACACTAATGTGGGGATTCTACTGCTCAGGGGGAGTAGCTAGCTTAGTGATTCAGTGGCTTATGTTTTTGCTTTGATATTTCTGTCAGATTTCTGGCATTGATGTCAAAGGGGGAGTGATATTGATATGAAAAGAGAGAGAAGAATTAATTCAGAGATTTATAGAGATATTATTCACAAGGGGAGATATTGATTTCCAAAGCTATCTATGGGAGATTGTTGGCTGTCTTTCATTGGGGGAGACTTGTTTGGCATTTCTTGGTACTTAGATGTTTTTCACATCTAGTGTTGCCATCAATGCCAAATGGGGAGATTGTTGTCCATTTGGTGGAATTGATTATGGGTTTATGTAAGAGGATTTAGTCCTCCAGTATTGAGCTTAACCGAAACTGTAATTTAGCATAGGAGCTGCTATCTTTTGTAGTTCAACACTTCTCTGGATTGTAGTATGGATTTATATGCAGTTAGTGAGGCTCCTTTTATGATGAGAAGTGTGCTCTAGGCTATTGGCCTTCCTACAAGTGCAGGCCCATTCATTGTAATTCACATACTTACTGCAGAAATATTATTTGACTGTGGGTAGGCTTCCCACCATGGTTTTTCCCTTTACCGGGTTTTACATGTATAAATCTTGGTTTTATGTGGATGGTATTTGTTTTGTGATTATTATTTATGCTTAATTGGTTTATCTGCTATTCCGGTATTAATATTTTGGGTTTTGGTATTAAATTTTAAATTGCTAAATGTTCCGGTAATCTGTGACAACTGATTCACCCCTCATCTTAGTTGTCTTTCTGTTATTTGAGCTGTCTAACAAAAAAAACATGGATTGATCACAACAAAGAATGACGGGGGCAAAAATGTAGTCCAATGTCAGTTCCATAGAGAAGAGAGTAATCATCAAGGTCAAGATACTAACCAAGAGATTTCAACAAAAAAAAATATTTCTACAATGAAAGGTCACAACCAAGAGCAGTCAAAGGAGGACGGTGAGATAGCAATGAGCAAGTAAAAAAATCCTTAGAGAAAAGTTGCTTCTTTATTATCATAAGTTTTTCAACAATATAAAGAGTAGCATGATACATGAACATAGACACATCAGATTATAGACCGATTGAGCTAAAAAAGAGTCAAAACCCTCAATCACAATCTCAATAGTTCCAAAATCTTCATTTTGACTTGGTTTTATTGCAAAGATAGTGATATGTCACTATCTTAGGACAATCCATATTTTAAAGGTGCCATGAGAGAGCACACAACCCATTGAAAGAAGTATGATAATCACCAATAAGACAAAACCAAAGATGGTGACAGTCACAAAGTTTCATTTGCAAGGAAGACAAATAGTTAATAATTAATGAAGTAGAACAAAGTTTCAAGACAGTGATCAAATGAGAATGAGGATGCCCATTGATAATCAAAATGGGTAGAAAAAGACAAGGGACATGATCTCTTAATGGTAAAACACAATGGATTTTGTAAATACAATAGGTTAGAGATTCAAGATAGAGAAAAAGTTAATGACACTCCTGTAGAAGACAATCCAAGAAACAAAGATACTTTCATAGAAAGAAATATTTATGATAGTTCTAGGATATTAGCTTGAATGCGGCATCACTTATCAAAAAAAATTGTTGCACAAAACTTCTAAATCTTGCCACATTTCTAGATCCTACCAATTTGAATCTCAAAACTGGTAGATAAAAATTTCTGCACATAATATTCTAGAGTATATTTATGCAATACAATTACATTGACCAACAAAAAGAAGTTGAAACAAACTCAAAGAAACTACTAGATGTGACTCAAGAATGTTTAATAATCATTTCTTTACATAAAATTCAAAATCTGGTATTTTTCAAAAACCTTTAAATGGAAAACTATCACATCCAAGTATGTCTAATAAATATTACTTTTCATAATTTACAGAAGTATATTTATAAAATACAATAATATTGACAAACCAAAATCGGTTAAAAAAGTAGAAAAACTCAAAGAAACCACTTGATACACTACTCAAGAATGTCGAATAAATATTGCTTTATATAATAATCAAGATCTGATATCTTCGGTAAACCTTTAATTGAAAAATCATCACATCCAATTATGTCGAATAAATGTTTCTTTACGTAATATAAGAGAGTATATTTACAAATAAAAATATATTGACAAACCAAAATAAGTTGAAAAATGAAAAATCCTTAAAGAAACCACTTGTTATACTACTCAATAATGTACCATCATATGCAAGAAATGACCTGGACAATATGTAAATATTTAAATATAAAACAACACATTACACAATAGTCACAATCTTGCCATCAAATACTCCAAATAAGCCAAATATCTGACTATCGACTGCACAAATCTGTGTCTCAAAGAAATCTTCCATTGAAGATCTTTTCCCTGGAGAGCTCGCATATCCATAGCTGAACTTCTAATTCTCATTACACATTGACAAAATGTATTTTACTTTCCAAGAAAAAATTATGATGTATGATCTTATAGAAAACCATTTTTGTAGGAAAAGAAAAAACAATGTTTGTGGTCCACAAATTAAAATATCATGTTCTTAGTAATTTTTTTAATTTAAAGTTGTCTAATGTCTCTAACTATAAAAATTCATTGTACTTTATGCACATTACCATTTATCAACATCCATATATCATAATTTGTTCACTTCTACATTGAAGTGCTTTAAGAAAAATTATGCTAGTAAAGCATTTCTCAATTTATAATAACTATAATTTACTTGCAAGAGATGTGAACAGAGTCTTTGACTGGAATTGTATGTTAATGTTATTAGTTCTAAGAGGTTAATCTTTTCACTAAAACCCCAACTAAATCATTGAAAGATAAGAATAGAAAATATCAAATTCTCTTTATTTAGAGACTATCAATATGCCAAAAGGCACTATGGAGGGCTGTATGTTTGAGTTATTCCTTTGCTGGGCTTCAAATCAAAAATTCTGAGTTTACATTCAATATTGCAGACCTCTTATCTTCTTCACATGCAACTACAATGTATTTCTAAAGATTGTGAGCATTATAAAGTTTTCTATAATCACCTACATCTGCAAATGAGGTAAGAAATTTTCATTATCTGTTTGTAATCTACAAATAATATATGTTCGGTCACTGTTCTTTCAATATATATGTTCTTTCTTAAAATATTAAGAGGGAATCAATGTTTTCCAAGAAATATGAAAGGTTATTGATTGTGGACAACATAATATTTATTTTTTGTTATGTAATTGTATGCGGGAAAAGCGAGCTGATAAAACTCAATATGTGAAAATATGACTAAATGACTTGTCCACACACACACACAGGACTTCTTGATGCAAGCTATGGAGTAATAACGTATTACTCAGCTTCCCAAGGTGGGTCCCATGGTTCTCTATCTCACAATGTCCCTCAAACCAATGTTTTTGCTCTCAGATCACTGAGCAAAATGGTTTAGGGATGGCAAATGCAAGAACGAGGGATGTTTTGATAGTTTTTAGTATGAAAGGTATGCTAAGCTATGTATGATCTTACAAATGCAATAAACTAAATGATAAGATGACAAGATTAGTATGAGTACTATCCTAACATGATATATTTTGTCTATGATTGAGCTAAATGATAAAGAAAGTATTTTAAACATGCATATTTAAACTAATTCCTGATTTCAAAGAGGCTAAAATGATGAGCATAAAAATGATATGAAAGCTTGAATGTATTTGAGCATAAGTGTGATACTACAAATTTTTGATTCTTTAAAATGGAGGAATGAGAGCTCTATTTATAGCAAAAATAGGGCAATGGATGGCCAGGATTGAAAGATTCAATCAAGGGTTAAGTTTGAAAGTTGGGGATCCATGTGCACAATTTGCACCAATGAAATGGTGACAAGTGTCAACATAGGGTTGGGTTGAGAGAAGGGGTTGGAGGCATTAAAGGCCTGAGAAGACCTCATGGTTATCTAGAGGGTAAGGGTCAAGCTTAAATTAGGATTACCCAATGGATTAAGAGTTAATCCAAGGATAAACCTTTGTGCAAATGATTAAGAGATAATCATGGTCAAAGCATTAAAGTCCTGATGAGACCCTTGGGTTGGATGAAGGTTGAGTCAAAACAAATGTTTTAACCATGTAGGAGGGTTTGAGTTAACCATTAATGGTTATTGGAGACTTTGGGGGATTAAGTGGTTGAAGGTTGAAAGCCTTAAATGGTTATCAAAGACTTTGAGGAATTAAGTGGTTGAAGGTTGAAAGCCTTTAATGGTTATCAAAGACTTTGAGGGTTTTAGAAGTGACTTCCCTTTGCTTAGGGATGTGACAAAGTTTAGAGGAGGGGTTAGGTTAATTAGAAGCGATTAGAAGATTCTAGAAGGGATTAGAAAGGGGTTTGGGATTTTGCAAGTGGATGGAGGGATAATAGGATTTAATTGAAATAAAGTATTTTATTCAATTTGGTTGCAATTAAATAAATTAGATTTATTCAATTTAGGATAACTATTTAATTAAATTTGAATTTAATTAAAAGTGGATAGGGGGGATTTAATTGAATAAAATGATTTATTCATTAAATGGGTATAGTGAATTTAATTTAAATAAATTGAGTAATTTACTTAATTAAATAGAGGAATGTGGATAATTTAATTAAATTGGATTTAATTAAATAGAGAAATGAACATAAAATATTGATTTAGGAATATGGTCATTTTTATACGTCTACATTTTGCCCCTCTTTGAAGTGACGTGTGTGCACATGTTATTTCAAAGAAAATGACATGTTTTTGTGATTTATGATCAAATGCAATTTTTGTGTCGCTCTTATGATTTGCCAGTCGTGCCCCAGATTTTATTTGATGTGTGATGCCCCAGATTCGATATTTGATGGTGATGCCCCCTCGGGAGATGAATCAATATTTTTAAAAATGTTTGATTTAATTTGATGAGTTGCGTATGATGTGTATGATTTCGTGCATGTGTAATGTGTGCAAATTGATTCATCTCCCGATAAGTTATGAATGTTATGGTATAGGGGAGACCGCGACCATATTATAGGTCCATTTGGCTAACCCTACTTTCATTTTCCTCCTATAAAAGGGGAAAAGGGCTTGACTTAGATTCATTTGTGCTTTGTTGACTTTGGAGAAAAAGAATTTGGTCTGCAGAGAAAATACCTATTCCGTATCATAGACACCGTTTCGAGCACGTTCGAAGGTACCAGAGACCTGCAACGCATGGACCACCAGTAAGTCAACATTTTTGACCCTCTTGTGATTTTTTATTTGGTCATTTTTAGTCGTGTTTTGATTTTCAAAGTTCAGGTTTAACAGTTTAGCGCGTCTAGGGCATAGAGTAGTGCATACAAAGTTTGAAGTAGCGCATCGAGTCAAATTTTAGGGGTCGCATCCAAAATAGATAGGATAGCGCATAAAAGAAATAGGTTAGCGCATATAGGTAGAATAGCACATGGAAACCATCGGGTAGCGCGTCAGGTCAACAGGTTAGCGCGTAGGGTAGACCTAGCGCATAGGGGTCGCAGGGGTTCGCATAGGTAAGGGGGTTTAGCGCGTAGGGATAACCTAGCGCATAGGGCCAAACGGGTAGCGCCTAGGAGGTGTAGATTAGTGTGTAGAGTCAGTCTAGCGCATAGGGTGGGTTAGGTGGTGCATGGGGGGAAAATTTTAGCGCGTAGAGTCAGTCTAGCGCATAGGGTAAATGGATTAGCACGTAGGAAAAGCAGCCTAGCGCGTGGGGGTTTTTAAGCGCATTGGGTATCTGTTTTAGCGCATCGGGAAAATTTTTGTGAGATGAGCCGATTTGAAAATTTGTTTTGGTCTGTCTGTCATGATTTTATGCTTTTGTCCAATATGAGTGTTGATATAACTTGTTTTGATTTGCGATTTTCCAATTTATGTATAGATATCAATGTGTTGTGTTGATCAAAATATGATTTATTTGCGTGTTCTGTTTCAAGTTCAATGTGTGAAGCCTGAGTTGTGTTACAAGCTGATATGGGTTGGAAACTTGAGTTGTGTTACAAGCTGATATGGGTGGGAAACTTGAGTTGTTTTACAAGTTTATGTGATTGTGGAGACTTGAGTTGTGTTACAAGTTTTGATATGGTTTTTGAGAACTTGAGTTGTTTTACAATTGATATGAAATGATAGGATTTTGAACTTTGATGTAGATGAGCAAATTGTTTCATGTTGTTGATGTGAGTTTAATTTTGATATCTTTGTTTTGATGTGGAAACTGATATTGGATTTGTTTTGCTTGTTGACAGGAGCGATTGGGCATGGTTCAGTCGCGGGAGAGATTTCCCAGACCGTGGACATTGATACCGCAGTTGTCGCAGGCTGATCTCGATATTATCGAGAGATGTGGATTGACGTCCCTCTTAGATATGCCTTGGTTCACTGTGAATCGGGGGCTATTGACAGCTTTGGCAGAGAGTTGGCATAGCGACACCAACACCTTCCATTTTTCCACTGGAGAGATGACAGTCACACCAGAGGACTGTTACCAGATTCTGCGCATCCCTGTGGTAGGGGCACTACTACCATATGAGCAGTTGGAGGAGGGTGGCACAGAGGCACTGCGCCGTATTTTTCAGGATGATACCATCTGCGGCTATGAGATCCCATGGCAGGAGTTTTTGGACCTAGATTATGCACCGCTGCCATCCGTACTAGCAGGGTTCATTGGTGGATTCCTTTGTCCTGATCGCAGGTCAAAGGGATTTTCTGTGGGATGGGGGCTGGTTTTGGAGGAGATGGTTACACAGGGACGGAGATTTGCATGGGGGTCAGCTATGCTGGCCCATTTATATAGGGGTCTGCATGAGGTAGTATACCTCGGTTACGATAGTTTGTCAGCTAGCGTGACTTTATTACAGGTATGGTGCTGGGAGCATATTCCAGCAGCGAGGCCACTAGCAGACAGGGACAGGCCCGTAGGATGTGCATATGCCTATGGATACAGAGGTCTAGTTGTCTAGCGTAAGCTGGGCAAACTAGAGCACTGGAGGAGGGTACTTGATGACATTGATACGGTCACCTGGCGACCGTACACAGGATGTGAGGTGTGGGCCGAGGATGGGCTGGAGATGCCCTTTGTATTTATGACCAGGTACCTGATTGGGAGGACCCTGTTCGTGATTGAGCGATTTGTGGTTACCCGAGTTTTGAGGCAGTTTGGGCGCCAGCAAGGTATTCCTCGGGGAGCGTGCTTATATGCACAACGACAGTAAGATGTGGCTGATTGGGGGCCGACCATTGATAGTGCCGTGGTGGTGGAGGAGTTTGTGGGGTTGGCCGGATAGATATGGGACTATGCCTCGGAGATTCAGGATGCGGGTATGACAGATGAGTTTGCCCGATTGTTTGCTGCGCGGGCGGTGGCCAGGATATCTGATCCTGAGGAGATGAGGCCATCGTTTGATTCAGATGAGGAGGAGGGAGACGAGGGAGATGATGGAGATGATGGGGATGATGGAGGAGATGGACGAGGGAGAGGAGCTAGAGGGAGGCGGGGAGGTAGAGTGAGGAGAGGAGATAGGGGTGTGGAGAGAGCAGTGCGACAGGAGAGGATAGATAGAGGGAGAGGTGGATTGGCTATCGGAGCCGGTGGAGAGGGGAGAGTGGGGGAGGTGCTAGCTACGGTGGGGGGTGATGATGAGCCTAGGCGACCAGCGCAGAGGAGGAGGACAGATGTACTCCCACCTCCAACACCGAGGACAGGCCGAGTGGGAGGGGTTTCGCTAGCACATGTACCACTATGGGTTCAGATCCCTGGTCATATGGAGGATGCATAGATCCGAACTCTACAGGTGACCGTTCAGCAGCTGCAGGCACAGATTTTGACCTATCAGCGGTAGATTTCTCAGTTGACCACTGAGTGAGATACCGAGATAGAGTGGTGGGGATGAGCAGAGGAGGTGGTGTCCAGCATGCAAAGAGCAGTAGCGAGTGGTCCGATGAGAGACACCCTGAGAGAGTTGGCGCTGAGAGCCCAGGAGGCAGAGTATTGTCGGAGGCACTATGAGGCTGCAGTACCTAGGGATCGTCGAGTATAGAGTTTTGCAAAGTCGAGATCTACTCGATCTCGAGCTACTGGATCACGGTCTGAGAGCCGAGGTGTTACGGGGCCATCGAGACAGGACCCTCCTGGGGATCCGGGGGCGGGTGCATCTGGAGTGAGACCATCTCCATCAGGGGATAGTCATACTTGAGAGACATGGTCTCGGTTGTATTTTGGAGCATTGTATTCTTTGTACTGGACACAGTGTTTTGACACATTTTGTACATTTGGATCATTTTGGAGATATATATATACACACATACGGCACCATTTGCTTTGATCATGTGATGTGTTTATATGGATGCATGTTATGTGGGCGATTTTGTTACTTTATGGTGATGCAATGTTTAAATATATGATGTAATGTATGATGTAGGATGTATGTTTTTATATGCTGTGAGATGTATCTTGAAAATGAGATGTATGATTTGATATGCAACTATGGTGAAATGATATGCAAACATGTTAAATGATATGCAACTAATTGTAAAATGATATACAACTAATGTTAAAATGATATGAAAACATGTTTAAATGATATGCAACTAATTGTAAAATGATATGCAACTAATGTTTTTGGAGCATCCCTCATTCTGTATTTGCCATCCGATATAGCCATTTGTTTGCTTTCTTTGTAGATATCATCATTGAGCATTGATTTGTTTAGGATATGTTGAAAATTTATACAAGCATAATGGTATAATTGAACCATAATGACCTGAGAAAAATTTACATGATTTTTGATTTTGCAAGATAGCACAAGCGTCAAGGTATAATTGAACTAGGACGACCTGAGTGCGTATTGCGTAAATAGACAAGATTTGATCATTTGTATGCGTGAAGTGGAATCAGGCCTTCAGTGATATTCGATGTATCATGTCTCGAAGCAAGGATTCACACAGTACAAGTGATCGCCTCCCAGACAGAAAACTAAGAAAATATTGGAAGTTCCCCTTGACCTCTAGCTGTGAAGCATTTAGTGAGATAAGAAAGAAAATCCAAATTTTGAAAAAGTTCAAAATGCAAAACTAGTCAAGACTTTATGCAAGAATGCAACATTTAGTACTTCAGAAAATCATCCATCCTTGGTATTTTGTGAATTGTTTTGTATTGGTTTTTGTGATGAAGCATAGTTTTGTTTGTTGGATGTCATGCGTCTGAGTTTTTGCAATAGTTGTGATGTCTTGAATGTTTGCAAGTTTTTGAACAAGTTAATGCCCTTAGCTGAGTGTGCCTCTTGATATGATTATGTACAGTGATTTCCAAGCCATGGTGGGATGTGGTAAGAGGATATATATAGACAAATCAGGATAGTGACTACGCTAAGTATGTCCTGAATGGATATGTGCTAAGTGTCGGGCGATGGCCGATAGTGTTTGTATGGATAAAATGGTATGGAGATAGATAGAGGAGCCGTTCTTTCACAAGAGCGCCTGTTGACCAGGTTTTCACCATTTGTTTTTATTTGTACTTTATGTTTTTACTTTTTTTTTTTTGTTTTGTTTATTTTAGCTTTTTCCGTGCACTAGGCCACTTAAGTGTCGTACCTCTTTAGATGGATGCTGTTAGTTGGTTCATCGAGCACATCTCCTTCAGAATTTGTTAGCTGATAGGCACCTGATCCATAGACTGATATGATAACATAGGGACCCAACCAGTCAGGTTCAAATTTCCCTTTCTTTTCTCGATCTTGCTGATTTCTTGGATTTTCTTTGAGGACTAGGTCACCAACCTTGAAGTTGCGGGGAATGACCTTGTGATTGTAGCTCCTGCACATGCATTGTTGATATGCTTTGAGATGAGTGTAATCACGTTGACGTCTTTCATCTAATAGTTCAAGTTCTTGCAGTCGGTTAACTCGATACTCTTCATTTGGGATTAAGCCTTTTAAAGAGACTCTGAGAGATGGGATTTCTACCTCTAGGGGTAAAATAGCTTCTGATCCATATACCAATGAGTATGGTGTTGCTCCTGTAGGTGTGCGGATGCTGGTTCTGTATGCCCAAAGTGCTGGATTGAGTTGTACGTGCCAATCTTTTCCTGCATCATTCACTGTTTTCTTTAGGATTTTCAAGATTGTTTTGTTAGATGCTTCCGCTTGACCATTTCCCTGCGGGTAGTATGGTGTAGAGAACCTATGTTGGATTTTGAATTTTTCACATAGTTCTTAGACATCTTGATTCTTGAAGGGTCGTCCATTATCTGTGATGATTGAACTTGGAATACCATATTTGCAGATCAAATAATTTAGGATAAAAGAGGCAATTTGTTTCCCTGTCACTGTGGTCATGGGAACTGCTTCTATCCATTTGGTAAAATATTCTGTTTCTGTTATAATGAACTTGTGTCCATTTGAAGATGAAGGATGAATTTTGCCAACCAAGTCTAGTCCCCACTAACAAAAGGGCCAGGATGTTGTAAATGGCTGTAGTTCCTGTGCTGGTGCATGTATGAGATTACCATGGATCTGGCATTTAGGACATTTCTTGGTGAAATGATATGAGTCTTTCTCCATTGTAGGCTAGTAGTATCCCATCCATAGAAGCTTTTTAGCAAGAGTAGTGCCACTTGAATGTGTGCCACAAATACCTTCATGAAGCTCGTGTAAGGCAAAATCGGAATCATTACGATCAAGGCAACGAAGAAGAGTACCATCGAGACCTCGACGATATAAAGTATCAGCGGTAAGGGTGTAACGGGCAACTTGTCGGATAAAGTTATGTTTTTGGTTATAGGATTGGTCAATAGGTAAGATATTTTGCTTGAGGTAGTCATATATTGGTCCATATAATGGAGAATCTGAACCAGTCAAGGCATAGATAACCTGGGATTCAGAGTGGTCATAGGCGGGGGAGAACAGTTGCTCTACCAGGAACTCGTAATGATTCTGTTGTTCTAGAATTTGTAGTAATGAAGCGATTGTAGCCATTGCATCGACTGCTTTGTTGTTTAATCTTGGTATTTTCTCGAAGGTGATGTGCACAAAATACTGTTTGAAATCATCCACCATTCATTTGTAAGGTAGTAGCTTGTCATCCTTTGTCTGATAGTTGTTGTTGATTTGATGGACAACTAGTTGTGAGTCTCCATAGACTTTTAACTCTATGATTTTCCATTCTACGACCATTTTGATGCCTATGACCAGTGCCTCATATTCAGCCACATTATTTGTGCATGGAAACATAAGCCTATATGATCTTGGTATAGTGTGTCCCTCAGGAGTGATGAACAGAATGCCAGCACCTGAACCATATTGTGTATAGGATCCGTCAAAGTATACGGTCCATTGTTTAGTAGAAAGAGAAAGAACATCCCTATCTGGAAATTCAATCTCCATGGTGTGTTTGCTGGGGAGGGGTGCTTCAGCCAACTGATCTGCAATTGCTTGTCCCTTGATGGCTCGTCTTTCTGTGTATTGGATGTCAAATTCACTGAGAATCATGAACCATTTAGCCAATCTTCCTGTAAGAGCGGCCTTGCTGAGTAGATATTTGAGAGGATCAATTTTTGCTACTAGCTTAATGGTATGTGCTAGCATATAATGTCGGAACTTCTGAGATGCAAAGACCACTGTGAGGCAAGCCTTTTCAATGAATTTATAGTTGAGTTCATAGCCATTCAATGTCCTACTGATATAATATATGGCGCGTTCCTTCCCTTGTTGATCTTCTTGTGCCAATAGTGCCCCTAGTGATATATCTGTTGTTGAGATATATAAGATAAGAGGCTTTCCTGCAACTGGTGGTACTAGAACTGGTGGTTCATCAGGTACTGTTTGATTTGGTAAAAAGATTCTGCACACTTGGCCTCCCATGTGAATGGTACATTTTTGTGTAGTAAATGGTTAAATGGGAGACTTTTATCTGCTAGCTGAGCGATGAATCGTCTGATTGATTGAAGTCATCCTTGTAGAGATCTGAGTTGACTGATATTATTTGGTGGTAGCATGTCCATAATGGCTTGTACCTTTGCTGGATCTACTTCAATACCTTTAGCTGAGACAATGTAGCCTAGTAACTTCCCTGATGTTACCCCGAAGACACATTTCTTAGGGTTGAGCCTGACCTGGAATTTCTCTAATCGATCAAATTTTTTTGTTAGGATGCCAAGATGTTCAGCTCTAGTGAAAGATTTAGCTAATAAATCATCCACATAGTCTTCCATAAATGTGTGCATCATGTCATGGAAGATTGTTCTCATTGCTCTTTGATAAGTGGCCCCTGCATTCTTTAAGCCAAAAGGCATAACATTCCAACAGTACGTTCCCCAAGGATAGGTGAACACTGTTTTATCTTGATCTTCAGGAGCTATTTTGATTTGATTATAGCCTGAGAAACCGTCCATTAGTGAGAGCATTGCATGGCTTATTGTGAGATCTACAATTATGTCAGTACTGGGTAGAGGAAAGTCGTCCTTTGGACAAGCTTTGTTGACGTCTCTGAAGTCAGTGCAGATTCTGATGCTACCATCTGGTTTTGATACTGGAACGATGTTGGAAATCCATTCTGCATAGTCAATGGGTCGGATGAATCCGACATCTAATAATTTCTTTAGTTCAGTTTTGACCATGAGTGCCACCTGTGGATTTATCTTTCGTAGCTTTTGCTTGACTGGCTTAACTCCTGTAGAAATGGACAAGCGATGCATGATTAAGTGTGGATCTACTCTGGGCATATCAGCATATGACCAAGCAAAATTGATTTGCTATCCTTTAAAGAAGATGATGAATGCTGATCTTTCTTCCTGTGTCAGAGATTTTGCAAGGTGTATGTTTCTGGCTGCTTTTGTGGTACCAATGTTGATTGATTGAGTGGGCTCAATCAAAATGGGTGATCGCTCATGAAAGTGCTCAGGAAGAGTGTCAAGTCTCCCATCGTTAGGTTCCTTAAAAAGGTTTTCATCCTCAGATGCGTCCTTTATTTTTACTTTTTTGTGATCTAGAGCTGCCATTGACTGGTTTTCAGCATCAGATCCTTTATTTGGTTCATTTTTGCAACTAAGAGACTTGGCACTCCCTAATTGACAGACATCGTTATTTTGTTCACTGGTAGAGCCTGTTTCTGGATTTACGGTACATAGGTAATGGATAATAGATTCATCATCTGGGAAAATTGGTATATCATGGATTTCAGGTTCATCCCAGTCGATGAGGTCAAGAAAGACAAGTGGTAAGGAATCGTTAGGTGGATCAAGTTCGGCTACTGTGAGTGTTAGGCTGGAGTTTTCATTGTGATGAGCCTTGGTTTTAAAGAAGTCCAGGATTTCGTCGAGGTCCTCGATGGTATTATCTTCCACATAGACTTGTTCATGATGTTTCTGTTTGCTTTCCTTGGCGTCATAGATATTTTGTGGTCCAAATTCAAGAGGTCTATCTTCTGCGTTATGTTCTTCTTGAGAAAGGGATATAGAATCAGTATCATCAGGGATATCTGTAGTAGCATTGGAGCAGGTACCCCATTCATATTCATTGGAATCTGTCTCATAGGCATCATCCCAGATTCTATTGGTGTTGCAAATAGGTATGTTCTATGGTGAAAACAAATCTTTGATAATGGATACCATTTTGATGGTTTTTGTTGATTCTGTATCAGATCCATCTTCTACTTTCTGGATTTGTTCATAGACTGTGCTTCCTCGGGGAGGAATAATGGTATCTGGAGATGACATGATTTGTTTCCAAGACATTGGTGTTTGAATATGAGCTACCGCTGCAGATAGGGCCTTCTTATGACTTAGAAGCTTTCCCTGATGCAACTTTTGATCTTGACGTTCCCGTGCCTTGCGGATTGTTTCTGCTGATTCAAAGAGTGCTTCCTGCCAGGATTCTTCTTTGTACTTCTTCTTCACCTTCCATTGAGCTTTTGTAGTTGTGTGTGGCGGCCTTTTCAATAGGAACGTTAGTTTAGAACCCAATCCTGCTTTGTTTCTACTAGGTTGTGAAGGAAGATCTATAGGTTCAGTGACTCCTTCTTTGCGTTTCCCAATAGGTCCTTTACCACCATATCCCATTTGCTTCATGATTAAGTAGCCTTTTCCATACAGGTGTGTTGGTAGAACAATGTCCAGAGCGGCTGCTCTATGATCTTCTTCCTCATCTTTGTATAACCAGCTAAGAACATCTTTGTCTTCTGATTCATGTGCGAGAGTACCCAATTGGATGAAGGTACCATCAAATTTAGTGATGGGGTGAGTGGCCAGATGTGTTGATGTAGTAGGTAAACCATGCGATCTAGGTGATGTGGGCAATTTGGCCAAACATAATGGTTCCAAAGAGTATTCTCCCATGCCTTGGTCTTTGATTTGCATTTTCTGTTTGAAGTCTCCCCATAAGGAGTTTGATTTTTCTATTGGTGGATCTGATGTTGAAGATCACTACTTTTCTCTATTATGAGGAACCAAATTGTCTTGGGCTGCCCCCATTGCGTTGAAATGTTGAAATGGATTGTGATCAGCTGATATGGAGATTTCTTGTCCATCATAAGGAAACTTGACACACTGGTGATATGTGGAAGGTACTGCTTGCATTTCATGTATCCAAGGTCGTCCTAACAAAATATTGTAGGTGAGATCAATATCTAAGACCTGACATATAGTATCCTTTTGTACTGGTCCTACTTGAATAGGTAATATCACTGTCCCTTTAGAGGATCTTTCCTCATCATCATATGCTTTTATGGTAATCTTCTTACAGGGATCAATAGATTCTTTTGAGAAGCCTAATGCACGGATAAGCTTTAAAGTACATATATTAAGTCCGGCCCCTCCATCTATTAGGACTCTTTTTACTCGGTGTTTGCAAACAATGACTTTGATATGGAGGAGTATTATGCGGATGACTCAAGGAAGTATAGTCATGCTCTAAGAAGGTGAGGTTATGAGGTCCTGTCATACGGGCGACCATGGCTTGAAATCTGTCTGTATCCAGATTTTGGGGTACATTTGTTTCCAATAGCGCTTGCTCCAATATGTCCTTGTGCTTTGGTGATAGTTTCAATAATTCCAGGATAGATATCTGAGCTGGAGTCTTGCATAGTTGGCTAACCAAGTCATATTGGATTTTTGGTGTGGTAGTTGTAGGTGCAGTATGTCCCTTCAAGACATATTTTTAAGTTTGGGTTGTTACATTGACAGATTCATGATCATGCCGATCTCGAATGGTGATGACATTGACTTGATGATCTTCAGCTGAGATGTGGTTGATGATGTTGTTGTAGATGTGATTAATACGAGCTCCGCGTGTATCATCTGAAGTTGATGCTCCATCTTTGTTGTAATTTGGGAGAGGATTTTTGAAGGCTCCGTGATCACCATTTGTTTTGAGACCATCCACCGTTAAGTCACCTCGATCAATCATGTCCTGTACTATGTGTTTCAATCTCATGCACTCATTTGTTCTATGACCCTTGTTGCGATGGAAATCACAATTGTGTGAATCATTCCACCAAGGTGGTTTGATTGGGGGTTCATAGTTGCTGATTGGAGGCAAAGAAAGAATCTTGTTTGCCAAGAGTTCTCTGAATGCGGATTCTAATGATTGTCCCAGTGGTGTGAAGATACGCTTTTGGAAATTGTTCGTGTTGTTGCGTGAATTGTTGTTAGGTCCCGGATTCATGTTCTTGCTTTGAGTATCGTTGGTGTTGTTTGTGTTGAGTTGTCCATGATCATTGTTTGGTGCATATGTGTTAGCACTGGGAGTAGCATTTTTAGGATTTTTCGTATTTTGAGGATTTTCGGATAATGCAAGCACTGGTTGCTTAGATTTGGGATCATATGATTCATTGTTGTCTTCGTTTTTGTTTCAAGTCCAAAATCGAGATTTGTCAAGGTTGGTGTTGTTCTGGTTATTGTAGTTTGATGAGTTTGTTCCTTCCTTGTAGAATTTGAGTGTTCCCTTTTTGACACATGCTTCTTCTACTTGAATGCCATTTTCAATCAATTTAGCAAAAGATGGTATGCATTGAAGTTTTAGTCTGTAACTCATTTCGCCATTCAAGTTGTCAATGAAGATTTCCATTTTCTCCTTTTTGGGAATATCTCGAGGATATCGTGATACCATGCATCGCCAGCGGTGAAGGAACACCATGAATGTTTCGTTGTTCTTTTGTTTGGTGTTGCAAACATCTAGCATGGTTATGGCATGTTGGATGTTGTAGGAATAGTGGGTTATGAATTTGTTAACCAATTCATCAAATGATCTGACAGGTGGCAAAGTTTTGGATAACCATTCCTTGGTTTGCCCTCCCAAGCTTCTGGGGAATAACCTCATCAAATAGGTGTCATCATGAGCAAATTCAAGGCTTAGTGTGCAAAATTCTTGAACATGATCTCGGGGATCACTTTTTCCATCATATTTATCAAATTTGGGAACATCTGAGTTTGGAGGAAAAGGCACCATATTCAATCTTCTGTCAAATGGATAAGGACAGATTTCGTTTAAAGAGTACCGCACCGTCGTCCCTTGTTGCATATCCTGTATTTGCCTTTGCAACATTTGCATTTGTTGAGTAAGGGCTGCCAAAGGTATATTGTCTTGTCAAGGGAAAAGTTCTTGCCTTGTATTGGTTCTCAGCTGAAAAGGTGTAGTAAATGGTATATTTTGTTCTGGTGTTTCTAGTTCAGGTATATGCATCTCTGGTATGCGTTGTTCTAGAATGTGTTTCTTAGGTATATGTTGTTCAAAGTTATGGGTTTCTTCTTCTCTTTGTTGTTCTTGATATGCATATTGTCGAGGTCTAGTTTTAAAGATGTTTGGGTCTAAATCTTTGGGAAGTTTAACGCCTTTACTCGTAAGCATGAGCAGATATTTTTCTTTGTCATTTTTCATGAGCTTTTCTACAAGCTTTTGGAATGAAGGGTTTTCCTAACATTCCCGAAGAAGTGCTTCAATAATTTCAGGTTCTTCTACGGGTGGAACTTCAAAAGGATTTGATAATCTTTGATTCATTCTGGACTCAGCGTGTGCCTCGCTTTGTTTGTCTCTTTGAGAGTGAGTAACAGACATTTTAGTAGAAACTTTCAGTGATGAAGGGGACAAAAGCCTCGTTGATATGTTGCTCGGGGGTGGGTGGTTCTGGTCGAGATGTGTTATATGTGATGCACTCGTTGGGCAAGAATGCTGGATTGATCTTTCCTCCGCGGTTTATGATTTGATTAAAAGCAGAATTTTGACAGTATGCTCTTGTTTTCAAAGGTTCTTTGTCAAATTCGCCAGATTTGTTTTGGATATAACGTTTGACGTGATGAAGGAATACCCGATGAGATTTGAAGAGTTGACAATTGATGTATAAAAACTTATTTCTCTTGATGAATTTGGAAAAACTAGGTTGTTGTTTCTTCAACGTGATGTTACGATAGAGGTTTTTTCTTCTCAGAATAAGGGGATTAGTCATGCATGAGTGATCAATGGTTTCCTTTGATTGGTTTGGATTCAGTTGATTCTTGTTTTTGAAAATTTCAAATCTTACTCTATCAAAGTGAAGGTTTTTAGATGTCCCTTCATGACAAAGCGTGTCAAATGATATGGATAAAAGCCTCCCGATCTGGAAACTTGATTTGACAATTTGAAAATTTTAAACAAGTGGTGTTTGTGAGATAAAAATCCGTAAGATGGTAAAGGATTCTGTTGATACTGATGATGAGATTTCCGGATTATGATAGGAGAGACATCCTCGATTGCGCGATTCATTTAAGATTCTGACAACGTTCGTTTTGACACAAATTTTGCTCAAGAAATAGGTTTAGTGGTTTGTTTTTGTCACTCTGGTTTGATGAAAAATGATGTTGATGAAAAATGATGTTGATGAAAAATGCTTCTAAAAAAGTTTTTGAAAATTTCAAAATTTTTCTCGGTTTTGCTCTCTATTTTTCTGTTTTGGGATCACGCGCTAGAACAAAGTCTACATGCGCTATTGAATTTCCTCTATGCGCTAAAATAACAACCACACGTGCTAGGCTGCCCCCAGACACGTGCTAAATTTTTTTGACTGTTAAAATTGTTTTCCTGGTTGTTGAAAAATCTATGCGCTATCTTGGGTCTGTGACACGCTAACTGTTGGACTTTATGCGCTAATGTTTGGTCTCCACGCGCTAAGCTATTGCTTCCATGTGCTAGACTGTTTTTCTGATGCGCTAAAGGATTTTACACTGTTTTGCCTTTAAGATGAAACGCTACTGTTTTGTACCAATGCGCTAACTGGCGGTTTGGATGCGCTAACAAAAGTACTCCACGCGCTAAGAAGTTGCTCTCATGTACTAAACTGCCCTGATTTTTTCTTTGTTTTGGTTTTTGTGAATTTTGAATTTTTGTTGGAAATTTTTCAAGTTTTATGGATGATTATCTGAAGTAATAAATGCAAGCACGACACAAAAAGTACAACCATTTGGCCTAATCTAATAAAAATTTGTATGTTTAGCGAGGATGTGTTCAAATCCCCAATGTTTTAACAGGTTTTGATACAAGTAATACACTTCAGAAAGACTCTTTAGTCAAGGGTCATAAATAACATCATAGCCCACTAGTCTCGATACTCCGTCAGCTCAAACAGCCGTGTCACCCCCTAGAGGGCGCCCGTTTTTTTGCCTTTTGCCAGAAATTAACTCAAAGTGAATTGCTTCACAGTTGAGTAGTTATCTTGGGAGATATATGGTGAGTAATCTTGGGGGCGAATTCTTCCCCACCCTTGCACTATGATGTTATAAATGTCTGGTTACTGACTCAGTTCAAAGTTTCTATTTCTATGGTTCGTAATTAGGCTTCCTGTTCGACCATCAGTGATAAACTCCCTCAGGAGGCTTCCCAACCTTTAGAACAAAGGCTTTACGTATCTCAAGGATACTGGGGGAAGGCTAATCACTATGCGCAACCGTTGAAAAGGACTTTCGTCACTTTCCATATTTGATTATAGTGGGTTGGAATTCTTGGCGTCAAAGCCATTCCCCACTTAGGTCATTCCCTTCACTCCGACCGTAAATGGCTTTAAGAGTTGATTCCAACTCCTCGGGAAGACAGACTTGCTAAAGATTTTATTGCTTGAAGTAAAGAAAGCTGTAAGAGTGGTCTGGATTTTTGATCACCCAGTTAAGGGGAGAGCATATTCCTTCCACTTTCGAGACAAAGCAATCAAGTTGGTTTATTTTATCCTTTCAATTCAGTGATTTGCTAAAATCTATGTGGAGATGTTGCTCCACGAAAATATGGTGTTTATTTTATCCGTGCAAGGCAATGATTTTCTGATCTATGAAAATGAATTTGGTCAACAAAGTAAATTCAATGTTTTGGTCAGCAAAAGAAATCGCTTTAAAAGAAAATGGCCCGCTCCACCTACAAGAAAATTGTTAGAGCCCTGCAAAATTCCAATAAAATAGTCAGATAAATTTGGAGGTTGGTGGACTTCTACAAGTCTAAATTTTATTCCGGTTACAATTTTAATTTTAGTCTTCTGTCATTGATGCGCTACAAAACAGACTGTATACGCTACAATATATTCTTGATGCGCTAAAATTAAAGATCAATGCGCTACACTATTTTCTGGATGTGCTACCCTGTGCGCCGAAGGTGCTACTCTGGTTCTCTTCCAAAAATTAGTGTTTTGACGTGCTAATTTATTCACGACATGCACTAGATGATTGACTTCATGCGCTAAATAGTGGGCCAGATGCGCTATGCTGTTTACCGGATGCGCTGCTCTGGTATTCTTCCGCGCTGAGACCTACAGGAAAATATTAGATGGATCCATGCGCTGAGGAAAGGACCTTACATGCTATAATATAGACTCCACGCGCTAAACAGTAAGCGAAATGCGCTAGACTATTAGCCGGATGCGCTAGGGAATGTTTCCCACGCGCTGATTCCTGTTTCCCGCGGACCTGTTAAAGTGATTAATTTCAAAAATCGATTTGATATTTGGGGTCCGGCCCCACGGTGGGTGCCATAAATGTATGCGAGAAAAGCGGGCTGATAAAACTCAATATGTGAAAATATGACTAAATGACTTGTCCACACACACACAGAACTTCTTGATGCAAACTATGGAGTAATAACGTATTACTCAGCTTCCCAAGGTGGGTCCCATGGTTCTCTATCTCACAATGTCTCTCAAACCAATGTTTTTGCTCTCAGATCACTGAGCAAAATGGTTTAGGGATGGCAAATGCAAGAACGAGGGATGTTTTGATAGTTTTTAGTATGAAAGGTATGCTAAGCTATGTATGATCTTAGAAATGCAATAAACTAAATGATAAGATGACAAGATTAGTATGAGTACTATCCTAACATGATATATTTAGTCTATGATTGAGCTAAATGATAAAAAAAGTATTTTAAACATGCATATTTAAACTAATTCCTGATTTCAAAGAGGCTAAAATGATAAGCATAAAAATGATATGAAATCTTGAATGTATTTGAGCACAAGTGTGATACTACAAATTTTTGATTCTTTAAAATGGAGGAATGAGAGCTCTATTTATAGCAAAAACAGGGCAATGGATGGCCAGGATTGAAAGATTCAATCAAGGGTTGAGTTTGAAAGTTGGGGATCCATGTGCACAATTTGCACCAATGAAATGGTGACAAGTGTCAACATAGGGTTGGGTTGAGAGAAGGGGTTGGAGGCATTAAAGGCCCGAGAAGACCTCATGGTTATCTAGAGGGTAAGGGTCAAGCTTAAATTAGGATTACCCAATGGATTAAGAGTTAATCCAAGGATAAACCTTTGTGCAAATGATTAAGAGATAATCATGGTCAAAGCATTAAAGTCCTGATGAGACCCTTGGGTTGGATGAAGGTTGAGTCAAAACAAATGTTTTAACCATGTAGGAGGGTTTGAGTTAACCATTAATGGTTATTGGAGACTTTGGGGGATTAAGTGGTTGAAGGTTGAAATCCTTAAATGGTTATCAAAGACTTTGAGGAATTAAGTGGTTGAAGGTTGAAAGCCTTTAATGGTTATCAAAGACTTTGAGGGTTTTAGAAGTGACTTCCCTTTGCTTAGGGATGTGACAAAGTTTAGAGGAGGAGTTAGGTTAATTAGAAGCGATTAGAAGATTCTACAAGGGATTAGAAAGGGGTTTGGGATTTTGCAAGTGGATGGAGGGATAATAGGATTTAATTGAAATAAAGTATTTCATTCAATTTGGTTGCAATTAAATAAATTAGATTTATTCAATTTAGGATAACTATTTAATTAAATTTGAATTTAATTAAAAGTGGATAGGGGGGATTCAATTGAATAAAATGATTTATTCATTAAATGGGTATAGTGAATTTAATTTTAATAAATTGAGTAATTTACTTAATTAAATAGAGGAATGTGGATAATTTAATTAAATTGGATTTAATTAAATAGAGAAATGAACATAAAATATTCATTTAGGAATATGGTCATTTTTATACGTCTACAATAATAAATGACATTTTTCATTTGTAAATCCCACAGTAAATCTCAAACATAAACAATATCACCAAACCTGCAAATTGAAACCATCACCTCTACAAATACTAAAATATCTTAATTATGCAAAGTGTTTGACAATATGTTGATGAGTGATAGTAAAAATTTGAAATTTTTTGGTGAGGATACCACAATGTTGATAGAGCTAAAAGTCCTACTAGCCAGTTGGGCAACTAGCATTTGTTGCAGATAGCAAGTTTCAAATCAAAAATCTTAATTGTGGTATATTAGAGTCTTGGTGATGGTAGGGTTTGTGAGACAAGTTTGTGAATCATGGCAACTTTGAGTGAAGAGGATTCATGGAAAAAGATTTACAATGCCAGTGAGAAGTTAGAAGAAGTATCCCAACCAAAAAAGGGTTCTTCTCAACACCATGTAGGGAGTCTAGAATTACTTATGCAATATTGAATAGGTATCTTCTCAATAAATGCAAATAACTATAATTTCATTAGTATAGTCATTGGGAAATAAAAAGTTGACACATCCAAATGAAGAGGTAAGACTTGCAATTATTTCATATGTTAGTCATGTCACTGTTACCATTTCTTTTTGCTCTTCGAGTAAAAAATGGCCCCATATGAATTTTAGGGCTTCGGAGTTAAAGTTTTGAAGAATTTTTTTTTGTGGTAAGGCACATTAAATCAATCAAAAGCCTTTACTCTAAGTTATCAAAGTTAATCCAATTTTTTTTTTCTCAAATACTTTAGTCTAGCTGCCAAAATAAAGAAAAACTAGTTAATGTCTTATTTGAATCTTTAAGGTTCTAAAAAAGGGCCTTCTTCCATGTAGGTGACTCAGCTATATGATAGGGAGGGAATTATTAAAAATAATATCAAGCCTTCTTCACAATTAGTCAAGATTGAGTTTACACCATGTAAATGAGAGGGAAAAGTAAAAATAAAAATAAAAAATGAAAAAAAGACTTTTCTATGCTGCTCTTGGGTTTCTCTGTGTTAAAGTTGCAAAAGGGTCTTGGTTAAAGGAAATGCAAACATTGTGTCATGTATGCTAGAAGGAAAGAGACTAATGCAATTCAGAATCTAAAGAAGTGATAAAGAAGTATTGATGACTTTAATCTTTTTTCCTCACGAGTAAGTGAAAGCAAGAACCTCAACGCATTTATGATTTCACAAAGTTTTGCTTTCACGCACAGTATTATGTTGTGATTTGGTAAAGATTATAAAGAATGCATGATTGTTCTTGTGTTGTATGATATCAAGCTCTAGTTTAGTTTTTTGTAGAATAAATGTTTAATTTTATTTTATGGCAAAGATAGTTGTGATAGCAACAATGAAGAAATCTGTAGCTTTGTTTCTTCTATTATGCGTAATGAACAATGAATGTGTTACAAGACAAAGGTTCAAGTATCATTTTCAGATTAGAACACACTCTTTAATGGTGAGAGCAGTCACAAGACTCTCAAGAATGACCAAATAAGATATTATAAAGAAGAGCTTAAGGTATAGGAGCAACATTAGAATACAGAAAGTAGAGAAGAAAAGTGCAGCTCGTGGAGACTAGAAGACAAGGGATTCAAAACTAATAAAAGATTCAAAATACAGATCAAAGATGTTAAAAGTCAGTCCTACAGACACATGAATATAAGTTAATCAAGATTGCAAGACTGGTAATGGAATCCTTGAGTACATAGGGATCTCATCAAAGGAGTTTTTTGTAGTATCCATTGAAGTACTACCCAGTATAATACACAAAAAGAAACCCTTAGATTAAGCATAGTATAAAGAGCATCTTTAGAAAAATAATCTCTCCCAAGAGAGTCTTCACAAGCACTCATAAAGACTGAGAGCAACATTACGATAGCAAACCTATCATGCAAAGAGTATCTTAGAGCAGCTAAAATTGTGATAATGACAACACACGAGGTTAAAGATGATAGATCAATAGCATGTTCCATTGTCCTATTTATGAAAGAAGTGATAGATAGACTTTGAACTCAAAGCTCTACATTCAGGAACCATGTCATGTCCCCAATTTGGAATATAATTTAATAATATATAATAATAATAATATTAATATAGAAAAGAATAAAAAATAAAATTTAAATTAAAATATTAAATAATGTAATTAAATATAAATTAAGTTAATGAATGGTCATAAGACATAGAAGGAAAAGTTGTGACTCCCTCAACCATGGGATATAAAATGGAGAAGAGAATCTCATTTTGAGAAGAGGATAATTTGGGAATCAGAAGTACAAATCTGATTTAAATAAGAAGTGCATATTTGATTGTGAAAGGTTGTGTCCCTTTCAAAGGGAAGAAGTAATGAAGAGTTGCACTCTTTCAAAGGGTGCTAATGGTGAAAGGTTGTGTCTCTTTCCAAATGGCATCCATAATGAAGAGGTGTGACTTCTCCCTCACATTGAGAGATATAAAGGAAAGGAGTCAAAAGTATCCAGTGAGAGAATCATCAATCAAATCAGGTCATAACTATTATAAGTTACATGAATTGGCAACCTCCTAGTAGGGGACATTATAAACCGTGCAATCATTTTAGGAATTTCAATCATTTGAGGAGGTTATTAAATGGTTCATAAGATAGTCATTTAGTTGCAGACCCTACAAGTCAAGAACAATGGATCCAAAAGAGAGGGTATATAGCAATGATTGATTCCATGACATTCACTAGAAGGTCAAAGGAGTTCATAGCAGCATCTAAGGTTCATTCAAGGGCATTGACAATAAAAGGCAGAAGACAACTAGCAAAGAGAAATCAACATATAATAAAAGTCCTAGAATATGTCTAAAATTAATGACTGTCAAGTTCATGAAATTTGGTAAATACAATGATAGTGAAAAGATCCAAGAGTGGAAATGTTTCATGAATGTCATAGAGCACAATCATAGCTAATGCACAATGAAATATTTTGTTGTAATTTCCATGCTAGAAAGTTGCAGTGATAGAAACCCATGTCGTAAATATAGTCTCAAATTTTGGTAATAGGAATACTGTCCTCAAGCTATAATTCACAGTATTCTCGGAGCAGCATAACAAAAGCAAAATGGGCAGTCAAGATAATCAAAGTTGTCATAGAATAGTGGATTGCCTTAGCCATCTGAGTCATAGCCAAGAGTGGAAACAGAGAAGGCCAAACAATAAAGAAAGAGTAGTAATCTTCATAACATTGCAAAGGTGTCACACCATAGTCACTAACAGTCACATTCAAAGATAGATTGGCAAACAATATCAAGATAATCAAAAGGCTATGATGCACTTGAACATCATCAATACACACTCACAGATAAATGCTAAGTTAAGGTGTTTTCATTCTCTAAATCCCACAATACAATAACCTTTTACTTATGTAAGGAATAACTAACATTAAATCATGCAGACATTGATCATAACAAAGAGACATTTATTTACTTACATCATGAAAAATTGCTACATATTTTAACAAGACATCCTTAGGCTTAATATGACACAACACTATGGATGTGTTAGACCACACTTATGAATAGCTCCTATCATTCATGATTTCTTTCAATATATCAATATGCGTACTATGCAAGAGTTGGGTCAACAAATTAGCATGGACAATAGTTGTAAAGAATACTAGTGCATTTTTCTTTTTATCAAACATTGATCACAATGATCATGTATATGGCCTTGTTTCTTTGAAAAAAATGATAGAAGCAATTAATCACATAAGTTGCCATGAGGTTCCCAAGAAAAAAATAATATTTAGGAACATAAGCTTTTACCCAAATTTTCTATTGCAATAATTCACATTCTTTCATGCAATAATTCACTTTCTTTCATGCATCAAAAATTCTTTTCTACACATGTAAAAATGCATCCATTGAAGTATCAATGCATAAAACACTTTCAAACAAGCATTATTCAAAACACCTTTATCTACATATCATGCATATGAATAGTTTTTAATGTTTTACCTTAATTGTATCACACACATAATACAATTTGATATTGTCTAGTCAGGAACTAAAAAAATAGCATGACTAGAACCATTCAAAGGCCACTACGCTTTACACTTGTAGAATTGGGCATTAGGATGGCCAACAAATATGTTAGCACTTCTCACCAACTCAAAGTTCTAAGTAATCCTCATCACAAATCATACCATCTTAGGAAAATAATTAGGAATCACATCTACTCCTTGAAATGCACTTGCACATACATGCACACAGACTTAACAAGATCTCACATGCATGGACCCACATACCATTGAATAATTGTTTTTCACTTCAAAGATTTCCAACCAAATGTATTCTCTCTTACCCAATAGAAACAACAATATCTAGGAGTCACTTTACACTACTGAGATTGTATTAAACATAAACTAAATTAATAACAAATTAATTAAACATAACTAATTAACTACTCACTTTCTATTACAAATCCAAAAAGACAAATAATCCCACTTTTTCTTTATACTTTGTTAGTGTTCCATGGACCCACATACCATTAAATAATTGTTTTTCACTTCAAAGATTTCCAACCAAAGATATATTCACTTACCCAACAGAAACAACAGGATCTAAGAGGCACTGGACACTACTAAGATTGTATTAAATATAAGCTAAACTAACAACAAATAAATTAAATAGAAATTAAACTACTCACTCTCTATTACAAATCTAAAAAGATGAATACTCCCACTTGTTCTTTATTCCATGTAGGTAAAAGTTAATTTTTCTACAACAATCACTTTACATTAGTTGCTCTTGGATTTTCCCTTTTCACACCACCATTTTTGAGTTCATTTAAGCGTTGCCAAAAGTTGGCAAGTATTATGTTACCCTAGTACATTTAACAATGCCAAGTTTTTTAGTCAAATGACACATTCAATTTTGTTTTAAGTGCCAACTTTTATCTAGAAGAAGCCAAACGACATAATCAATTCTATTTTTAAGGTACAAAACAATGTCATGATTCGGTCGTGAACGAATATATGTGCATAGAGCACTCCGAACCTTTCTGAGTTTGTTTTTAAATTAATTGGCAGCATTTGCTATTTGGTTCCAAATGATTGGAATGTAACTTGTCAGTCTTGCAGAGGTACTATATTCTTTTCATTGCTTACTGGTAATCCAATTGATTAGGAAACCCAATCCACCTTTTTATGGATATTATTAGTTGTTAATTGTTTTCCATGTGTTATTAACTACCAAAAGGTGTGAATAATTGTTTGAGTTCTAATTTTCTAAAGCTGACTGCAATTTTTTGTTCCCTGGATTTTCCATCTTCTATAGGAATTTATCATACATTACTTGATGGATTGGTGGGCTAGAAAAATAGAACTTGTACATGCCTTTTTCTGGCACTGTGTCCCATTTTTCATTTTTTTGAAATGAGAGCTTCAAGTTCTGTTAACTGTCATTACATGACTACAATTGTGACATGGCTACCACAACTAGATGCCACCACAACTATTTTCAACCTTATGCATTCTAAGCATTTTTTATTTTTAGTACCAGAACTTCGAGTTTTTGTACTATAACCTAATAAGAGGCGTGTCCAAATTTTTGTGCCACTTACTAGAACTGTACTTCTGGATTGAAAGACAATATTTGGCTCACTTTAAGACCGTTTGAGCAACAATTGTGGATTTTAATGAAATTAAATACTTGTAGACCTTTGGCTGGATTGAGTTTAGCTAGACTAATCATTTAATAGTAAAAAATTAAAGCTTGAAAATAGATTCAAATCAGAAGATGTACAATGTGGCATCTGTCTGAATATAATCACATACACAAATAAGCTAAAAATGGCGGACTAAATCACTTGATAAAATATTCATATTTGGGAGAAGCAAACATTCCGTTTTTAAATGATTCACAAATCAAGTAAATTTCTTCAGAGAACTCTCCGTTATCTCTCGAAAAAAATGTCTATCTTTATGATTTTTCTAAATGCATCAAGAACAACCCATAAAGAACACTTAGGACTAAAGGCAGGGCATTGAATACACAGTGATTTGCAGTCATTAAGTAGCTTTAAGAGAATCCGTGAAATATTCCTTAACAAAATACAACCTATTACACAAACCAACATATTATCTTAAATTGTTAGGGCCCTAAGAAAGTACAAGGATACAAATGGAAAGCCATCTTTAACAGAAATTTACAATCAAGATACTGTTTTGACAAATACATAGAGAATATTCATGAGTACTGGAAAATATTTGGCAAATTAATACAATCAAAGGATAGATCAGGGGTCTACAATGAGAATACAAAGGACCAAACTTTAAAAGAGAAGACATTAGTGTCTTAGAACTGGGATCAAATCAGTCATAAAGACCATAAGACAAAACACAGGGTAAAGTCTAAAGCCTAAGAGAATCACAGAGGGTTCTAAATCTTTTGTGACAAGATCATAGCAATCATATGCCTAAAGGTCAAAATCATAGAGATAAAGTACTATTTGCATGGTACAATCACTGTCATTTAAAGAAAATATAGCAAATATTGGGTATGACATGTCATAGGTGAATTTACCATGAAGATAGTAGAGGAGCCTCCATATTAAAAAGGCCAGTATTCTCAGTCTAAAGGATAGAAAGAATCTTTATTCACTGTTAATATGATACACAAAATCTCAATAACAGTGACAAGACATCAAGAAAGATGACATCTAAAAGCCAGAGACAATAATAAGTCAATCACCAAGCAATTCACAGAGCCATTCATAGGTCAAGGAACAATACCCAGAAATGCAATGAGCACCTACAATGATATGACAACTAATAATCAAGCACTGACTAGGAAGCACAATGTTCAAGGTCACGATTAAAGATAATAGAGTAGTGGATACAAAGTTTTAACTAAGTATCATAAAGAATACAGAGGAATTGTAGTCATAAAAGCTTAAAATTGCTTTTATTTTACTTGCACTCAATCTTTCTTTATCATTTTGGTGTTTCATTCAAATCCCAACCTCACGTTAGGGTTTTATGAAAGGGCAACACATTAAAAAAAATAAAAGAAAAATTGATCTCGTTGTGTATCAAGATCTAGTGAAAAATTAGGACCACGAGTTAAGCAATGCTTGCCAGTGTAGTCACTGGAAATGCATCCATGAATGAGGGGATTTAACCAAAGGGGCTTTGTTTTGGCCCACACAGAGGAGCTCATGATGTGGATTTGATCTGGGATTGGAGACTTGGGGCCAAAGTTGATTAGATTATGGGCGAACTACCCAGTCAAAGCTTTCAAGATTGATTGATTTTCTTGATTGAGAGGAAGATATCTATAGTTCCTGATCACTAGAAATTTCTTTCTATTTAACTTGTACTCAATCTCTCCTCATCATTTTGGTGTTTCATTCAACTCCCAACCTCATGCTAGGTTTTCAAGCAAGGACATCATAGAAAAAAAAGAGTGCAAGGGAAAATGAACCATACCTCATAATCTGTAGAAATTCCCATATTCCGCTATGAATCACCGTATGTAGACTGAAGACCATTGGAGAAAATTACTATATGAAGAGCTATCCTATCCTCCTATGCCTCGTTATTTTTCCCAATTTTTCCCTTATCAGTGGAAAGAAAAAAAGACCCAGTTCTTCATTTATCTATGCCATGGGCAGTTTCTCCTCATGGCTATTGATGGAGGAAGAATAGTGCATGGTTAATCTGATTGCTTTTGCCTAAAACAACCATGCCAACCCCAAATGTGGCAAGTGATTTACGATGCCAAAAACCTCCTTAGTTTTTATCGGTTGGAAGAAACAGGCAAGCAAATAGGCTAATAACACTTCTCGAGCGGCAAAATGGACTTCTCGCCTATTGGCTAATAATTTTAATTTTTAATTTTAGATAATTAAAATAATATTTTAAATATTTAAGACAAAAGATTAATTTTGTCTTAAAAAAATGTCTTAAACTCTCCCTATATGTAGTAGTGTATATTTAGTCATTAATTTAGTTATATATTGAGTCATTAATTTAATCATTGATTGTTGTTAAATGGTCATTTATTTAGTCATCATAGTCATTATTTTAGTCATATATTTACATCCATTGGTAGTATATTTAATCATTTTATAATGCAAAAATAATATAACAATAAACTCGAACTAGATCATAAAAGCAAATAAAAATATAAAATATACGAACAAGCTACATGTTAGAATTAACAGATTGATTGAACATCATGACAAACAAGGTAATCTGCAATTAAAAAATATAATGCAAATATGTATATATAAATCAAGTTATAAGATGTCAAATCTGTCTAAGGGTATATATGTAAATATAATAAAAAATGTCAAAGTTGTCTAAGAGTTTACAACTCTTTCAAAATATTCAAAGTACTCCATAAAACAATAAGAAACATGATAAATATATTCAACTATATCATTTTATACAAATATTTTAATGGCCACCTTGTGAAGGTTCCCTCTTTCTCCTTTAGATGAACGACTCCATCTATTTTGTCTTCATAAGGAGGAGGTATGTTACTTGTGACCATTAAAATGTTTACATTTGCGTCGCCTGTTACTTTTAAGTTTACTCCATGTAGAATAAATAGGGAGTGAATCCTCCCAATACCAACAACAACACTATCAAATGGATCCAAAAACCTAACTTTATCACCTTCATTGAATTTATTAGTGCATTTCTATAAAAAGAAAAAATAACACGTTATATTAATATATATATAATGATTACCCTTATTTGCATAATAAAACAACCATTAATTTAATAGTACGTGTGTTAAAATAACTACAAAAAGAAAATTTAAAAAAAATTGTAATGATTCTATAGCTGAAAAAAAGACATCTAGCAGAACAAAGTTATGAATTCACTGTAATAGTCATACAATTATAAGAAATACTGCAATGTCAGTAAAAGTAGTTTTCTGTACACATTTTCTTATATTTTTCTGCATAACAATCTGATTATAGACGTTATTTTGTGTCATAGACTTAGTACTAGGTTCTAAAACCTATTGGGTTGGATGGAGGTGCGAATCCACTTCATTTTGGCTTTCGAATCACCTGATTCCATTAAGTATTGGTTGAGATATTCACATTTTAGTGGAAGGCTATCAAAACCCTCATTAGGGTAACCCTAGAGGCATTAAAATGTAACCAGAATAGCCTTTCAGTGAAAGAGTGATGCCAAGGAAATAAAAAAGGCACCTAGCGACACTAAAGTTTCATCAAAAACCCAACATCGATGAAAATAACAATGGTCTTGCCGAAGAAAACTTTTTCGATGAAAGGATGATGTCAGAAGAATCAAATGAACTCTTGGAAAAGGCAAAGTTTCATAGAAATATGTATTACGATGGATTCATGCCAAATTTCAGTGAAAGGAACTTATCGATAAAACAAGGGTTTCGATGAATGGGATAAACAACTTATCGAAGTAGCATGTTCCATTGAAACAAAAAGAAAGCAAGAGAAGCACATCAACTTGACCCTCGAAGTATCTATCGAAAGACCAAGTTCCATCAAAGTATTTGGTTCAATGAAAATGGGCACGGTCTCATAGAGATGGTCTCATCGATGAAAAGGACATGTCAGTGAAATACCAAAAGCATCTGCCAAAGCATGAGGCTCATCGAAGTGGATCTGAAGTGGGGCCCTCTGGCCAGAGTCACAGATCGATGAAATGGAATGAGATCTCATCGAAGTAAAAGGGGTTTCGATGAAAACAAGCTATCGAGTAAAGCATTAGAGTGCATGATGAAATGAGACCTTTCATCGAAAAATCCAATATCGATGAATTTAACGGATAACCTTAAAGAGCAGCACTGTCAAACCCAAAGAGAGTAGCACACTGAAGTTTCTAGAATTAAGTAAGAGTTTGATATTTACATAAAGAGTCATACATACCAAGACAATGGCCCAAATGATAGTCTAACACATATAAATAGAGCCTTCATAAACTATAGATATAATGCTTCTTCTTGTCAATAACAAGAGCGTTCATGGCCATATAGCTATTTCATGTCATGGTTAGATAAAGAGAAAACATAAATGAGCAATTACTATTATTTTTATGGTGGTATTGGTTTTGGGGTTTGTTGTTGTTAGGATAACCGGTGAACAACTGAGAGGGGGGTGAATAAGTTGTTAACAGGTTATAATTTTTAATCCACAATATAACTTTAAACAAATCAAGTACCGTTAAAGCACAAACAAATGCCAGTAGGAATAGATACCGGTAAACAATACAACTTAACAATTTACTAGATAATCAATGCAAAGCAACCATACTACATAACACCATGATTTGTAAATGGAAAACCCGAAAAGGGTAAAACCATGGTGGGAAGCCTACCCATAGTCAGATGATACTTCTGTAGAAAGTATGTGTTACAATGAGAGGCCTGCACTTGTAGGAAGGCACAATGCCTAGAGCGTACTGCTCATTACAAAAGAGTCTCACTAACTATAGAGAGGCTACAACCTTCTCAAGATAAATGGACAACAATCCAATAGAGTGAACTACTGGAAATAGCATCTACCATGCCTGATTATAGTCTCGGTTAAGCTTAATGCCGGAGGACTAAATCCTCTTTTGAATCCAATTCAATCACCAATGATCGATCAACTCCTCTGCCTGAATGATATTACAATATTCGCACATTACATTCCTTGACCACAACCTTTCCAATAACCATGATACTTTACAAAGAGTTTCTACCTCTTATTTATATAAACCCTAAGGCCTAAACCAATTAGGTCCCAACTTCCTATACCAGTTGAGGCATTGTCGGTTCAGTTATGATCATTTCCACTTCCGGTTCCCTGTCATATGATATAGAATGATTTCTTTCCTGTTCATCCACTTTCACATTAGTAATCTCAACAATTTTCTGCAATCTTTTGTTATAATATTTGTATGATTTGCTCTAAATTGAATAACCAAGAAATATCCCTTCATCATATCTAGGATCAAACTTTCCAATTGAAACATCTCTTTTGATATAGCATTTACTTCCAAAAATTCTGAAATACTTAACAGTAGGTATATGTCCAAACCATAGTTCATAAGGGGTCTTACTGGTTTCACCTTTGATGTGAACTCTGTTGAATGTGTAGACTGCCATACTCACTACTTCTCTCCAGTAGATTTGAGGCAATTTGGCTTCCATCATCATAGATCTAGCTGCATCCAAAATGGTTCTGCTCTTTCTTTCAACTACTCCATTTTGTCGAGGAGTCCTAGTTGCAAATAGCTGTCTCCTGATTCCATTTGTCTCACAATAACTGTTAAATTCATTAGAAGTGAATTCACTGCCATGATCTGATCTTAGAAATTTAATTTTCAATCTAGTTTCTGTTTCAACCTTCGCTTTAAAGATCTTGAATTTCTCAAAGGCTTCAAACTTCTCCCTCAGAAGAGTCACCCACATCATTCTAGAATAGTCATCAATAATCAACATGAAATACCTATCACCTTGAAAGCTTCTAGTCCTTGTTGGACCACATAAGTCAATGTGAATCAAATCAAGTATATCATTAGATTTATCATGTATTCTCTTAAAAGAACTTCTGACTTGCTTACCCAATTGACATTCCTTACATACCGGATTATGAGGCTTCATAATCTTAGGTATATCTCTAACCGCCTTAGTTGAATTGATCTTAACAATACAATCAAAATTAACATGACACAACCTCTTATGCCATAGCCAACTCTCATCAATATGAGAAATCAAACATGTCTTATTACCAGTGTTCAAGTGAAAGATATTACTTCCTGTCTGAATACTAGTTGTAATTTCCAAACCAATCTTGTTAATGATTTTGCATTTTCTATCTTTAAACTGAAGTTGAAAACCTTCATCAACTAATTGACCAACACTTAAAATATTATGCCTTAAATCTTCTACATAATAGACATTATCAGTGTTATGCTTGCCATCCAAAGAAATAATACCTCTACCTTTGATCATACATGCCTTTTCATCTCCAAATCTGACTTGACCACCATTGTATTCTTACAGGGATAGAAATTTTCTTTTATCTCCAGTCATATGATGTGAGCATCCACTATCAGTTACCCATTCATTCTTATCTTCAACTTTTGCTGCCAGGGCCTTCTCTTCATTTTTGATAGCTGGTTCTGGTTCATCTTCCTTCAAATCATAGAACACCCATTCTTTTCCATTTCTAGATCCACTAGTAGAGTCTTCTGCTAGTTCATCTCCAGAGTCATCAGTTACTCATTCCTCATATGCTATGTAGCATTGTTTACTTTTCTTGAATCTATATCTATTTGGGTTAGGCTTAAAAGTTTTCTTAACTCTTTCCTCAAACCTTGCATTCCTTTCAGGACATCTAGATGCAAAATGACCAATCTTATTACATACAAAACATTTAAAAGGTGCTTTTCCTTCATACTTACTTCCAGTTGGACCTTTAGGTATTCTTCTAGCAAACAAGGCTTCAAGTTGCTCAAGCTCTTCATCTTCTTTCCTCATGTCTTCCAATTATTTTGCATATAGGGCTCTCCAATCACTTTTGCCGGTAGATGTTGATGATGATGCATGAAAAAAAGGTTTAGACTTTACAACTCTAGAAGATCCAAATTCTTCAAGCTCAAAAGCAGATAATTTCCCAATCAGAATGTCTCTGTTGATTGAAGTGTTTGCCATTGTTCTTAACTCATTAATTGCAGTTGCCTTCATCTTGTAAGCCAGTGGAAGGGCTCTCAAGACTTTGGAAACTATTTCATCTTCACTTAGAAATTGTCCACAACATTGAATTCCCATAACAATATCATTTACTCTTTCCATAAACACAACAATTCTTTCATTTTCTTCCATTTTCAAGTTTTCATACCTTACTCGGTAACCATCAAGTTTAGCAATTTTGACAGTAGGGTCATCTTCATTCTAAGTTTGCAATTTGTCCCATATAACCTTAGCCAATGATTTGTCAGTCAATCCCATAATTTGCTGATTAGTAAGTGCACACAAGAGGGCTCCTCTAGCTCTGCAATCATTTTCAATATTCTTATCCAGGTCTGCAGGAGCAGGATTGCCAGATGCCGGATCATAAGGTGTGTATCCTTTCTCAGTGATCTCCCAAATATCCTTGCCAAGACATCTAAGATGAGTCTCCATTTTAATTTTCCATATCCCATAATTTGTTCCATCAAGCTTAGGGACTTCTCTTCTGAAAATAGCTGTCAGTGGATTAGAAGTGTTAGTTGCCATAGGATCTACCTCAAGCGATTAAGCTTCTACAAAAGAGGACCAAAGATCTGATACCAATTGTTAGGACCGGTGAACAACTGAGAGGGGGGGGGGTGAATTAGTTGTTAATAGATTATAACTTTTAATCCACAATACAACCTTAAACAAATCAAGTATCGGTAAAGCACAGACAGATGCCAGTAGGAACAAATATCGGTAAACAATACAACTTAACAATTAACCAGATAATCAATGCAAAGAAACCATACCACATAACACCATGATTTGTACATGAAAAACCCAGAAAGGGAAAAACCATGGTGGGAAGCCTACCCACAGTCAGATGATACTTCTGTAGAAAGTATGTGTTACAATGAGGGGCATGCACTTGCAGGAAGGCACACTACCTAGAGCATACTGGCCATTACAAAAGAGTCTCACTGTCTACAGAGAGGCTACAACCTTTTCAAGATAAATGGACAACAATCCAATAGAGTGAATTGCTAGAAATAGCATCTACCATGCCTGATCACAGTCCCAGTTAAGCTCAATGTCAGAGGACTAAATCCTCTTCTGAATCCAATTCGATCACCAATGATCGATCAACTCCTCTGCCTGAATGATATTGCAATATTCACACATTACATTCCTTGACCATGACCTTTACAATAACCATGATACTTTATAAAGAGTTTCTACCTCTTATTTATACAAACCCTAAGGCCTAAACCAATTAGGTCGGCCACCTAAAGATATTACAATAATATCATTACATAATTCCATTTACAATGATATGCCATGTCGGCTTAAGACCAAAACAATAATAACAAATCCATAAATCATCTCGAATAATCCAGGTAATGTGTAGAGTACAAGCTAGCATGATTCCGGTCCATAACCTAGATAGGTACTGAACCTATTCTGGGTCCACCAGGCCAAAGCAATGTCTTCAAGAATTTTAAGCATGATCAAAGAACATCTTCAACATCTTGAAATCCTAGAAGAAGCTACACCAACACCAGTTATGCATCCTGTCATGATTCCTCAATGAAAGCTCTGTCGGTAAAGCCTTGAACCAGTGCCAATAAGGGTTTACCAGAGTGTATGATAACATCCAATTACCAAGCCAATACCAACTGACCAAAACATGCTCATGGAGAATATAACTCATGAAATCCAATATACTTCATTGATCCAAACATGCCAGAAGTGTCAACAGATAATCTCTTCTGCCGGTAACACTAGATCTTCTACCGGTAACCAAAACTTGTCTGCCGGTAACCATCCATATCAGCTAGTGTTGACATCAATGACAAACAATTAATGCAACACATAATCAATTCATGTATAATGCCAACAGTTGTTTTCCTACTATCGACTATGGATAGGGGTGGGTGGATTCAAAGATCCTTCCCTGATTCCTCTCTCCCAAGACCTTGACTCCAATGATCAATATCCTCTCTAGGTGGGTAGTTTATCTGATACAAAAATTTTATTCGAAGTTTTAAAATTGAAAAACACAAAAATGTACAGTACCTTTGTTTGTCAATGTCTTCCTTTGGCCTTCTTCTACCATGCGCAGTCTGCAGTGTAGATAAAGACCACTTTCTGCTTTCCTATTTTTTCCACCACAAAGTTTTGATTACAACATTCCATCCACTGGTATGGTTTCCATAGCTCCTCTTACTCCGGCTGTTGATCAAAATTCTGATTTCATGCTAATTTTTTCCTTGGCGGGAGTCATTTTTTTTTGGAAACAAATTAGCCTTTGGAGGTGTTAGGCTTTGGAGATTTTTATTTATTTATTCTTTAGAGAATTCAAAACGTTTTTAAAATTTCAATTATGACCTTGAAATCTATATAGGCTATTTTTAATCTAGATAGATGAAAAATGGGTGACAATACAAAAGGGGCAATCTGCAATAAAAAATATAATGCAATTTTGATAAACAATAAGATGTATATATACATATATTTATTAGAATATATATATATATATACATATATATATATATATATATATATATATATATATATATATATACAATTAGAATATTTTTAATTTTTAATTTAAGATAATATAAAGAATAATTTAAATATTTAAGGTAAAATATTTATTTTGTCTTAAAAAATTGTTTTAAATCCAAGTGAAATTGTTATACTTTTATTCTTATTATATTTTTAATAGAAATAAAAAATACATTATAATACATTTGCTAATAAAATAATTTATTATTTATTAATAAAAATAATATTTAAATAATAAATAATTTACAAACAAAAATATTATGATCAATTTTTTATATCATTTCCACAAGTACCTTATTTCTTTAAGAGAAGAGCCAAAGAATTATCTAGTCATTTATTTAGTCATTTAAAGCTTTGTTGTAAAAAATGATTAAAATTTGGTCATTTTTACTTGTTGTGACTAAATTTTTTGGTCACGTAGTCACTTATTTGCCATATTTCTACTAGTGAAGGCTCAAGATCTCAACCGATTGAATTCGAACCAAAACATATATATGAGGCTAGTGAGAACGAGTAGTGACAATATGAACAAGGCAATGTCGAGGAAAGTACCATCGAAGACCTCAAAAATATCATAGACCTCACCAACATCCCAAACAACTATGATGATGTCTCCATCATGACACTTACAACAACTGAACTTAACTCGCCAAATGACTCCTTACCGCTCATATATCTTGACCTCATAGACTGGGAAGAACCCAAACATCATGATATACCAATATTACCAAATGATGAATCAATTATCCAATACCTGTGCTTAGTCAACCCAGAAACATGCTCCACCAGTGAACCACATAACGATGTCTACAATCAAGGGAGTGCCAAGTCTCTCAGTTAGAAAAATGAAATGAAAAATGGATCTAATGATGAAAACCATTTAATGGTAGTGTTAGATCATAAAAACAAAAAAACAAAAATAAAAGACGTATCTGAAGGTGAAAACCTTTTTGAGGCACCTAAAGATGGGAGACTTGACACTCTTCCAAAATATTACTAGGAAAGGTCACCAATCTTGATTGAGCCAACTTAATCAATAAATATAAGCACTAAAGCAATAGTCAAAACTATACATCTCGTAGAATAAATCACAGAAAAAGAGCAACTAGATTTTGTCAAATTCTTCAAGGAGAAGCAAATCAATTTTGCTTGGTCTTATGCTGACATGTCGACAGTGGATTCAAATCTAATCATGCATCACTTGTCCATTTCTCCTGGAGCTAAACCAGTCAAACATAAATTAAGGAAGATGAATCCACATGTGGCATTATTAGTCAAAGAGAATTGAAGAAGTTATTAGATGTCGGATTCATCCGACCTATAGACTATGCCGAATGGATCTCAAATATTGTACTAGTTTCCAAAATAGATAAAAGCATAAGGATTCACACAGACTTCAGAGACCTTAATAAGGCATGTCCGAAGGATGACTTTCCTTTGCCAAGCATCGACACTATTGTTGATCTAACAACATGACACACAATGGTATCTCTCATGGATGGCTTCTTTGGCTATAATCAAATCAAGATAGCCCCAGAGGATCAAGATAAAACTACATTCACCTATTCATGGGGAACATATTGCTGGAACATCATGCCTTTTGGCTTGAAAAATACTGGTGCAAATTATCAAAGAGCCATGACAACAATCTTCCATGACATGATGCATACTTTCATGGAGGATTATGTAGATTATTTGCTAGCTAAATCATTCACCAAAGAAGAACACCTGGGTATCCTAGATAAAATATTTCAATGATTGCAGAAATTCAATGTCAGATTAAACCTTAAGAAATGTGTCTTCGGGTTCATCCGACAAACTTTTGGGCTACATTGTATCAGAAAAGGGCATCAAATTTGATCCAACAAAGGTTTAAGCTATCATGGAAATGCCACCTCCTAAAAACATTAACCAGCTACGATCTCTGCAGGGTGGGCTACAATCCATCAGACGATTTATTGCTCAGTTAGCAGATAAATGTATTCCATTCAATCATCTGCTTCATAAGAATATACCTTTCAGATGGGAAGACAAATGTGTCAAATTATTCCACCAACTCAAACAATATCTGATGAATCCACCAATTTTGGTACCACCGATAGCAGGCAAGCCACTCATCCTCTATATATCAACAACAAAAGCATCATTGGGGGTAATACTAGCACAAGAAGATCCAATAGGCAAAGAAAGGGATATCTATTACATCGGCATAACTTTGAATGAATATGAACTCAATTATACATTCATTGAAAAGGCTTGCTTAGCAGTGGTGTTTGCTTCTCAAAAGTTCTGCCACTATATGCTAGCCCACACAATCAAGTTGGTAGCAAAGATCGATCCTCTAAAAGATCTACTCACCAAGGCCACTCTCATAGGAAGATTAGCTAAGTGGGTCATGATCCAAGTGAGTTCGACATTCAATACACAAAATGATGAGCTATCAATAGACAAGCAATTGCAAATCAACTGGTAGAAGCACCACTACCAGACCAACACCCACTACAGGTGGAATTTCCAGATATGGATGTTCTCACTATCACACCCAAGCAATGGACCCTATACTTTTATGGATCCTATACAAAACATGGATTGGGTGTTGGCATCCTATTTGTCACTCCAGAAGGGCACACAATTCTGAGATCTTACAGACTAATGTTTCCATGCACCAACAACATTGCTGAATACGAAGCCCTGGTAACAAGAATCAAAGTAGCTATAGAATGGGGAATCACAAAATTGAGAGTCTATGGGGATTCTCAATTAGTTATCAATTAGATCAATGATGACTATCAGACAAAAGATGATAAGCTAATGCCTTACAAGAGAATGGTGGATGACTTCAAAAAGTACTTTGTACACATCACCTTTGAATAGATCCCAAGATTGGTTAACAGAGCTGCCGATGCAATGGCCACTATCGCCTCGCTTCTACAAATTTTAGATAAACCAAAATCGTTATAAATTCCTGGTGGAGCAATTATTTTCCCCAGCCTATGAAAATTCAGCATCCCAAGTCATCTGTTCCCTAGCCGGTTCTGATTCCCCTCTATATGAGAAGATATATGACTATCTCAAAAACAATACCCTCCCACCTAACCTATCTCACAAGAAAAAATGAAGCTTCATCCAACAAGCTGCCCGCTATACCTTAATCATTGACACACTTTACCATCGAGGTCTAGATGACACTCTTCTTCTATGTCTCGATCGTATCAAATCTAACTCCACCTTACAAGAGCGTCATGAAGGTATTTGTGGTACACATTCAAGTGGTCCTACTCTCACCAAGAAACTTTTGAGAATGTGATATTACTGGCCAACAATGGAAAGAGAATCCTATCAATTTGCTAGGAAATGTCCTAAATGCCAAATTCATGGTAACCTCATACATGCACCAACACAGGAGCTGCAACCATTCACCACATCTTGGCCTTTTTGTCAATGGGGACTTGATCTAGTAGGAAAAATTCATCCCTCCTCTTCAAACGAACATAAGTTCATTATCACTGCCACATAGTACTTCACCAAGTGGATCGAAGCAGTCCCAATGACCACCGTAACTAGAAAGAAGATCTCATCATTCATCCTCAACTATCTCATTTGCAGATATGGCATTCCCAGTTCCATCATCACAGATAACAAACGTCCTTTCAAGAATCAAGATGTGGAAGAGCTATGCAAACGATTCAAAATCCAACATCGCTTTTCCACACTATACTACCCACAGGGGAATGGCCAAGCAGAAGCATCAAACAAAATAATCTTGAAAATCCTCAAGAAAAAAATGAATGATGTAGGCAAGGATTGACATGTACAAATCAATCCAACACTTTGGGCCTAGAGAATGAGTATCCACACACCTACAGGGGCTACCCCATATTCATTGGTGTATGGTTCATAAGCAATTCTGCCTCTTGAGGTAGAAATCCCATCTCTCCGAGTATATTTGAAGGGCCTCATATTAGATGAGGAATATCCAGTGAACAAGTTGCAGGAACTAGAGCTTTTTGATGAAAAATGACAATGTGCCTATGACCATCTGAAGGCATATCAACAATGAATGTGCAAAAGCTATAATCACAATCATTCCAAGGGCTTTCAAAGTCGGTGATCTAGTCCTAAAATAAAATCCCAGAAATCAATAAGATTGAGAAAAGAAGGGGAAGTTTGAGCCCAATTGGTTGAGACCCTTTGTCATCATATCAGCCTATGGATCAAGAGCATATCAATTGTCAACTCGAGAAGGGGACGTGCTCAATGAACCAACCAAAAGGATCCATCTAAAGAAGCTCTACACTTGAGTCATCTAATACACAGATCAAGAAAAAAAAAAAAACAAAAAAATAAAAGTATCACAAATTGTCACTATGGTGAAAACCTCGCAAACAGGCACCTTGTGACACAAAAAAAATAAAAATCAGAAAATGCAAAAATGCAAAAAAAATGAAAAACAAATCAAAAAGTGAAATAAAAACAAGTGGTGAAAACCTGACAACATGCGCTACTTGTGAGAGAACGACTTCTCCATCTATCGGTACTCGTATCATATCTTTGATCCATCTGATTTTAGACCATAGCTATCACAAAACACTTATACACACAACATTATCCAGGACATACTTAGCGTAGTCACTGTCCTTGTTTATCTAAATAGTTATCCATATCATATCCCACCATGGCTTGGTGATCAATGTATATTCCACATCGACAAGTGTCCATAACTAGGGGAAACATTCATCTCACTTTAGCATTCAGACAACAAGCAAGGATCGCAACATACTAGGGAAACCATTGTCAAAACTGCTCATTGGACTAGAAAACAGGATCATTATCCAATTACAACTTCAACATACACACGATGGATGATTTATTATTAATTATGATTTTTTTAAATTTGGCATGAAGTTTTGACTATTTGTATCTTGATTTCTGAATCATTAGATCTCCTGAGCTACTCAAGGATGCACTGAGCTAAAGAAGCAATGAAAGAATCTGATATTTTTCTTTGGTTTTCTGTCTGTGAGGCGATCATTCGTATGGTTCAAATTTGTCTCGAGACATGATTAGAAACATATCATTGAAGACATTTTCCATATTGCACATAAAAATGGTTAACTCTTGTCTATTTTATGCAAGTAACACTCAGGGCATCTTTGTTCAATTATCCCTCGACACTTGTATCATCTTGCAATATCAAAAATCATGTAAGGTATACTCAGGTCATTATGGTTCAATTATACCATGATGCTTGTATTAACTTTCAACATATGAAAAACTCAATGATGACAAAAAGAGCACAAACAAAGTGACTAACGGGAATGACAACGACATAATTAAAGTGATCATGTAGTTGCATATCATTTTAATCTTGCATTAGTCTTATATCATTATAATTATCATTTACATCTCATTTTCAAGATACATCTTATATCATTATCATTATCATTATCATTTACATCTCATATCATTATCATTATCATTATCATTTACATCTCATTTCAAGATACATCTCACAATCATAACATTCAAATAAAATCACATCTTGTATCAAATTAAACATAGCAATGCATATCACAAATACCTATTCATCATGAACCATGCATTCACATCATCATTTAATAATCAAAATTAGGAGATCAAGACCATCATTATTATCTAAGCATCTAATCATACTCATAGTATCATCATATCAAATAATTCGCATCATAAATCAATCATCATCAATAACACATCACATGTGGATCAGAGAAAATCAATGCCATATATCATATATATCTCGCAAAACTATCAAAATGTACAATAGGTATCATGTCTATCAGTACAAAAAAGTGATCAATACACCAGGATAGATCTCTCAGGTATGCCTATCTCCTGAGGTAGAAGGTCTAGCAGCAGATGTCCCAGCTCCCAAATCTCCACCAGATGGATCATGTTGTGTCGGCCTTGTAACACCTCTACTCTCTGTCCTTGTATAACTACGTTTGGATCGAGTGGATGCCACTGTAGCATATCTAGAAGCTCTATGATCTCGAGGGACCATATCCTCGTACAAACACCTATAATACTCAGCCTCCTTGGCTGAGTACCGTATCTCCCTCAGTGTGTCCTGGAGCAGAGAACCTATGGTGGCTCTCTCTAACTTGTCAACAAGGGCCTCTACTTGGCCCTGACGCTCTACTACTGTATCCCTCTCTACCTGAAGCTATGTATTTTGTCACTATTGTGCTAGCACCTATGCCTGCAACTTTTGTACAAAGACCTATAGTGCCCTAATCTGGGCATCCTGCTAGTAGGTCGGCACCCTGATCTGAACATGTAGATGTGTCATGGTCCTAGCTGCACCTGTCCCTATCTGAGGCACTAGTGGAGGTAGAACATTGGATCTTCTCCTCTAGGTAGGTAATGTATCATCCTACATCCCTCCCACAATAGCTAACACCGCACCTATCCTCACACCCCCACCCACACCAAGAATGAGACCACCTCTACCACCTCCATCTCTGCCACATCTACCTCTTCCATCCCCAACTCTATCACCTCCACCTCTGCCATCCCCACCTCCACCACCCCCTCCACCTCCATCTCCTCCAACCCCCCTTAACCTCCACCTCCACCCCCTCCCCCCTCTCCCTCATCCTCCTCTCCCCACCTATGACCCCCTCACCTCTGTTGATGCTCCTCCTCATTATAATCAAAAGATGACAACAACTCTACCAGATCAGATATGCGCGCCATTGCATGTGCCATGAAGTAAGCTGAGAAATCCTCTATCATCCCAACATCCACTACCCCGGCCCCATAATCCCAGATCTATCCTGCCAAGGTCATATACTCATCCATGACCGATCCACTATCTAGGTTAGGTCCCCACTCTGGCACATCCTGTCACCGATGAGAATATAAATAGGATCCCTATGGTATCCCTTGCTATCTACCATATTGCCGATGAACGCGGTTGTGCAAAAATCGTTCAATGATAAAGGGCATCTGCCCAATCAAGTACCTCAACATATATACATAGGGCATCTGTAGCCCATCCTTGGTCCATACCTCACAATCCATATAAGGTCTCCAGATGACCATAACGATGTCATCTAACACCCTCCGCTAGTGCTCTAGTTTGCCCAACTTACTGGTGGGATGGGGTTTGGGATAGACTAGCCTAGTCTATGCTCTTGGATCCTTCCCTTGGATCACCTGGTGTTCTCTTCACACCCTAGGGTCTCTAGGACTTCCCTTGCTTGAGGATTCCCTTGACCTTTCCCAATCCACCCACCAATGAGTTGCAATGCTGCTCCTAAGGTCTCACCTACTCATGAGACTCAAAACCCCTTACTATGGCTAATAAGGGCTTGGCTTGTTCCACACCTTCCAAGGTCTTAGCAAGGATAGGTCAGGTCTCTAGAAAGGTTTTTCCACCCATCCATGTGCCCCCAAGAGGTTTCAAGCTTTCAACCCCTTACCGATTTCACTATTTTGTGTTTTTGCCTACAAAATAGGGCTACAAGGATTTTGACGAATTAGGCCTCCTACCTAGTCCTTTAGGGCTCCCTCTCAAAAATGATGCACAAACAACCCAAACTCCCAAAATGGACTACCATTCATTTGGAAAGGGCTCAAGGATTTCTCTGGTTTTGGGCCTCCAAGTGGCTGTACAGTGCCTTGGGTGAATTTTGGGGTTTTTAAGGGTTTTGTGAGGGTTTTTATGGTTTGCCTGGGTCACAATGTGTGTTTTGTGTTTTAGCCACCTTGTCTGGATTGGTGAAGGCTCCTCCTTCACACCAATAATTCTTCACACACTCCTCTACACCTCCTCCAAAGAGTGCACTCTCCTCTAACCAACCTTGCTCTCCAAGACCTTTGCAACTTACTACCATTCCTAATCAGGCACTGTCCAGTCTCGCCTAGGAGTGGTTAAATGGTTGGCTTCCCTGCATTTTCAAAGGCCCTGCTTACATTGCATTATAGTAAAAGGTCTTCACTTCCATTCCCCATGGTTTCATGGTGGCTCCATGATGGAGAATGGAATGCTAACCCATTAGTACAAAACTGTACCAAAACTGGGCAGTGACAGTGTATTTTACAAACTATTTACAAAAGAACTTGAACCTTCACCACACACACTATCTAATTGCCAAAAATGAAAGATCAAACACTACACAAATCTTTCCACATAGTTTAGTCTTCAGATCAATCCATAAACTTACTCGGTTGCTTCATACAAATTGACTGGTAACCAACAAAACAGTCACAATCAAGCTTCTCTTACTTGGCCCGTACAACAATGATTAACCCCCTCATATTTTAGGGTTTGAAACATCTTATAATACCCATACCTTAGTCTATGTTCCAACATTAGGGCTCTCCATGCTCAATAAGGGTCTTTGACCATTTGGGTGGAAAAGTTGCTTGACAACTTTTAAAAGTTGTCATGCAATGTTTGCATCTTTTAAGCAACTTTGCCATTGTTGCTTTTCATGACTCCTAAGCCTATTTTGGGCTATCCTAAGGATAGTAACATGCCAATAAGGCCTAGCACACATTCAAGACACACTCAACCTCTCCTGCACAAGAAATCACAACAAAAACACTAAGGACCTAAAACTAGGACCTAGTCAAGAACAAATGAGCTCATGGCTCTTATTACATATACAATGGCTTCAAAAGAAGCATAACACCAACAAAACAAGAAGTAGGAAGAGATTGTAAGGGTTCTCTTGCACCATACTCCCCCTCTACACACAACTAAGAAATAGAAGAAGAGATGAGAGCCAGGTGTATGCCAAGTGTTTTGAACTTGCTCTCTTCAACCCAGGTAGCTTTAGACTCAGGCTATCCTGCCCACTTCACCAAGTGTTCCATGTAGACCTGGTGTCTGGTGGACTTCTTTACTCTAGATTCCAAGATCTCCTCTACTATAGGCTTCTTCACTTGTGGTAAGACATTAACATCTAGGTCTTGCAGTACCTTGGCTTGGCTCTCAGTCTGCCCTTCTATCTCACCCCTGTACATGATCAGGTCTACAACATTAAAGACTGGTGATATAGCCAAATCTGAAGGTAGGTCAACCTTATAAGTGTTCTCCCCATACTTTGACAAAATTATACAAGGTCCTACCCTCTTCATCTATAGTTTGGTAGGCTTACCACTTTGCATCCCAGCTTTGCTCAAATGGACCATCACATAGTCACCCACCTTGAACTGAACCTCTCTCCTTTTCTCATCCATTTTTACTTTCAATTTTTGAGTGGATTCAAGGATGGCTTTCTTGACTTGCTCTTGAACTTCCTTGATGGTTTGAGTGAAGTCCTCTACTTGCCCACTCTTCATCTCCATAGTACCAAGGTCTCTCAACTCACATACTCCCCTTGGATGTCTGCCATATACAACCTCAAAAGGACTTGTACTAGTGGTTCTATTCACACTGTCATTATATGCATACTCTGCTTGAGGAATGATTAGGTCCCATGTCTGTTCATATTCCTTAGTTAAACACCTCAACAGATTGCATAACACCCTGTTGATAACTTCAGTTTGACCATCAGTTTGTGGATGGTAAGCTGAGCTAAATGACAAGTTAGTTCCTAGTCTCCTCCATAATGTTTGCCAAAAATGGCCCATGAACTTGCTGTCCCTGTCTGAAACAATGCTTAAAGGGAGTCCATGAATCCTAACAATCTTCTTATAGAAGAGATGTGCAACATAGCTAGCATCATGTGTAGTCTTATATGGTATGAAATGGCTCATCTTGGAAAATCTATCTACTACCACATAGATGCTGTCCATACCTAATTTTGTCTTGGGAATTCCTACTACGAAGTCCATGCTTATACATTCCCAAGGTCTATTTGGGACCGGTAATGGTTGATAGAGACCAGCATTGCTTGATCCTCCTTTTGCTCTTTGACACACACCACATTGTTCTACATACCTCTTTACATCTCTTGGCAACTTTGGCCAATAGTAGTACCTCTATACTAAATCCAAGGTTTTGTTGACTCCAAAGTGTCCACTTAAACTGCCATTGTGTTTCTCTTGGATGAGGTTTTCCCTCGTGGATCCTCCTGGCACACACAACTAATTACCTCTGAACAAGAGACCATTTTGGAGAGTGTAGTCTGCATACTCACCATGAAAATGGTTCGCAAACTCCTTGCAAACCTTGTAAGCTGATGAGAAGTCTTCATCTCCTTCATAGAGGTCCTTGAAACCTTCTATCCCCATGCTCTACAACTGTAGTTCTTGAACTGTCAACAACTTCCTGCTTAATGCATCTGCCACCTTGTTGAGTTGCCCTTTCTTATGCTTGATGGTGAAGGTGAAGGATTGGAGATATTCCATCCATTTCAAATGCCTATAACTAAGCTTCTCTTGAGTGTTAATGTAACTCAATGCTTGATTGTCTGTGAACACCACAAATTCCTTTGGAAGTAGGTAATGCCTCCATTTCTTTAGAGACTGCACTAATGCATACAACCCTAGGTCATAGGCTGAGTACTTCTTCTTTGCTTCATTGAGCTTCTCACTGAAAAATGCCATAGGTCTTCCCTCTTGACTCAATACACCCCCTACTGCAATTCCACTTGCATCACACTCCAATGTGAATAGCTTATCAAAAGTAGGTAGGAGAAGGATAGGTTTTGTGGCTACCTCTTGCTTCAACATTTGAAATGCTTTGTCAGCATGCTCAGTCCATTTAAACTTAGTTTTAAAGAATCATTTTATGGTATCAAGGACTGGTGCACATATGCCACTGAAGTTCCTCACAAACTTTCTATAGAATTGGGATAAACCATGGAAACTCCTAACTTCAGTCGCTGTTCTAGGTGCAGGCCAATTCAAGATTGCCTCCACTTTGCTTGGACCCATCTTCAAGGTTCCCTTAGACACCACAAATCCTAAGTAGACCAACTCTTTCTTCAAGAAGTCACACTTCTCTAGGTTGATGGATACCTTCTCCTCATGCAACCTCTCTAAGACTAACCTCAAATGCTCAAGGTGCTCCTCTTTGGTTCTGCTATAGATGAGAATGTCATCTAGGTACACCACCACAAATCTGCCCATGAAGTCTTTTAACACCTCATTCATCAACCTCATGAAGGTGCTTGGGACATTGGTGAGTCCAAATGGCATCACAGGCCATTCATACAATCCTTCTGTGGTCTTGAAAGCAGTCTTCCACTCATCACCCTCCTTGATTCTAATCTGGTGATAACTACTTTTAGGGTCCAACTTGGTAAAATACCTAGCACCTCCTAGACAGTCCATCAAATCCTCTATTCTAGGAATAGGATACCTATACCTTATGATGATCCTATTGATTGCCCTTGAATCAGTGCAAAGTCTCCACTTTCCTCCCTTCTTTGATGCTAGCACTACCGGGACTGTACATGGGCTGATGCTCTTCTTAATCAGTCCTTGTTCCAATAACTCCTACACTTGCCTTGCTACCTCCTTGTTTTGATCAGGTGTGAGCTTATATGCAGCTTTGTTAGGTAGGGATGCTCTGGGAACAATCTATTTGATGAGTTATAGACCTTCTTGGTGGGAGTGTTGTAGGTGCTCCATCACTCACTATGTCCTTATACTCTTGCAACATTTGCTTCAGCTCCTTGGGTACATCTGCCTGCAACTTGTCTTCTTCCTCTTTTGGTTTCACAAAGATGGCACACTTCACTATCTCCTCCTCATGTAATAAGTTTAAGAACTCTTTACCATTAGCCAATAAGACACTAGGTGTTCTTGAAGTGCCCTCCTCATTCTCTATATAAGACTAAATCTTAAAGGTCTTGCTATCCTTCTTAAATGAAATGGAGTTCTCCTCTCCATCATAGATCACCTTCCTGTCAAATTGCCAGGGTCTACCTAGTAACAGACATCCATAGGTAACACATCACAAAGGATCTTATCCTTGTATCCTCCAATAGAAAACTCTACCCAAGTCTGTTCATTGACTAGCACACTTTGCTCATGATTTAACCATGTCACCTTATATGGGTTAGTGTGGGGTATCCTTGTAAGTTTCAACTTCCTAACTACCTCTTCTGATATGATGTTGTCAGTTGAGCTTGAATCAACTATCACCTTGCACACTTTACCAAGAACTTTGCATCTCACCCTAAACAATGCTCTCCTATGTTTAGGTTCCTCCTTAACCGGTTGTCTAATAAAAACCCTATTGAATATCAGATTTTCTCTAGTCTTTGATTCTAATATGATCCACTTCAGGTGTCTTGCTGCTTGAAGAGTCTTCAAGTGCATAAGCAACCCTCTTTCCACTATTTGATGATGTAAGCTTGTCAGGGCATCTATATGCCGGGTGTCCCAATTGTCCACAATTGTAACACTTCATAGTTGCAAAGTAGGAGTTACCTCTGCCGGTACCTCTACCCCTACTTGGACCACCTTGTGCACCTCTTCCTCTAGAATGGCCCCCTCTGAGATTGGTTTCACTGCCATGTTCAGTCAACTTGGCTTCTCCTTGATTCCTCTGCTCATTTGCCTTGCTTTGATAACCACCTCGGTGATTCATTTGTTCTCTACCTCTGCCTCTACCCCTATTATTAGAGTCTCCTTTCCTTTTGTTCCTCTCTTCCACCTTGATAGAAAGCTAATGACATTTTTGAATAGTAGTAGGAGTCCATAAGCTTATCTCCTCTTGAATGTTCCACTTTAGGCCACTTAGATACCTAGCCACCTTAATAGATTCATCTTCTTGAACTTTAGATCTAAGACAAAGTTTTTGAAATTCTTCGATGTAGGAGGTCACATCAAGGTCTTTTTGCTTCAAACCCTATCTCTTCTTATGAAGTTGGACTTCATAATCCTCTGGTAAGTAGTTCTCCTTAATCTTACTCACCATGGCCTTTCAATTGGCAATAGGTAGCTTCCCCATGCTAACTCTATCTTCTTGCAGGTACTTCCACCATGTTAAAGCTGCTCCCCTTAATCTTGATTTGGCAACCTTAACCTTTTGATCCTCTGTCACTCCTTCACACTCAAAGTGGTTTTCCATTCCTTCTATCCATTCCATGACAGTGTCAATGTCCATCCTTCCACTGAAATGTGGCAATCCTTCAAAAGCTTTGGTGTTCAAAGCCTTAATAGCCTTCACAAAAGGTTCTTCATTAAACAAGGGATATGGTTCAGGTATAATGTCATCTATGTCACTGGTTTTCTTGCCTTTATCCTTGGTGTCTTCTGCCCAAGGTCCTTGTGTCCTCTGATCCACCACTTCTTGCAGTTTATCCCTTATCTCACTCATAGCTTCTTAAAGGAGTCTATTCTTCTCCTTCTGCTCTTCTACCTCCCTAGCTAGCTTTGCATTAGTGACCATTCTGCTCTCCCCTACTGATTCACCAATATATAGAGACATACACAGTCCAACAAATCTTTAACTGTGCTCTGATACCAATCTGGTGGGATGGGGTTTGGGATAGACTAGCCTAGTCTATGCTCTTGGATCCTTCCCTTGGATCACCTGGTGTTCTCTTCACACCCTAGGGTCTCTAGGACTTCCCTTGCTTGAGGAGTCCCCTGACCTTGCCCAATCCACCCACCAATGAGTTGCAATGCTGCTCCTAAGGTCTCACCTACTCATGAGACTCAAAACCCCTTACTATGGCTAATAAGGGCTTGGCTTGTTCCACACCTTCCAAGGTCTTAGCAAGGATAGGTCAGGTCTCTAGCAAGGTTTTTCCACCCATCCATGTGCCCCCAAGAGGTTTCAAGCTTTCAACGCCTTACCGATTTCACTATTTTGTGTTTTTGCCTACAAAATAGGGCTACAAGGATTTTGACCAATTAGGCCTCCTACCCGATCCTTTAGGGCTCCCTCTCACAAATGATGCACAAACAACCCAAACTCCCAAAATGGACTACCATTCATTTGGAAAGGGCTGAAGGATTTCTCTGGTTTTGGGCCTCCAAGTGGCTGTACAATGCCTTGGGTGAATTTTGGGGTTTTTAAGGGTTTTGTGAGGGTTTTTATGGTCTGCCTGGGTCACAGTGTGTGTTTTGTGTTTTATCCACCTTGTTTGGATTGGTGAAGGCTCCTCCTTCACACCAGTAATGCTTCACACACTCCTCTACACCTCCTCCAAAGGGTGCACTCTCCTCTGACCAACCTTGCTCTCCAAGACCTCTGCAACTTACTACCATTTCTAATCAGGCATTGTCGAATCTTGCCTAGGAGTGGTTAAATGGTTGGCTTCCCTGCATTTTCAAAGACCCTTCTTGCATTGAATTATAGTACAAGGTCTTCACTTCCATTCCCCATGGTTTCATGGTGGCTCCATGATGGAGAATGGAATGCTAACCCATTAGTACAAAACTGTCCCAAAACTGGGCAGTGACAGTGTATTTTACAAACTATTTACAAAAGAACTTGAACCTTCACCACACACACTATCTAATTGCCAAAAATGAAAGATCAAACACTACACAAAGCTTTCCACATATTTTAGTCTTCAGATCAATCCATTAACTTACTCGGTTGCTTCATACAAACTGACTGGTAACCAACAAAACAGTCACATCGAACTTCTCTTACTTGGGCCGTACAACAATGATTAACCCCCTCATATTTTAGGGTTTGAAACATCTTATACTACCCATACCTCAGTCGATGTGCCAACATTAGGGCTCTCCACGCTTAATAAGGGTCTTTGACCATTTGGGTGGAAAAGTTGCTTGACAACTTTTAAAAGTTGTCATGCAACGTTTGCATCTTTTAAACAACTTTGCCATTGTTGCTTTTCATGACTCCTAAGCCTATTTTGGGCTATCCTAAGGATAGTAACATGCCAATAAGGCCTAACACACATCCAAGGCACACTCAACCTCTCCTACACAAGAAATCACAACAAAAACACTAAGGACCTAAAACTAGGACCTAGTCAAGAACAAATGAGCTCATGGCTCTTATTACATATACAATGGCTTCAAAAGAAGCATAACACCAACAAAACAAGAAGGAGGAAGAGCTTGGAAGGGTTCTCCTACACCACTTACACTGGAAAACTACACCTGTATACCCATATGCATATGCCTGACCAACTGACCTATCCCTATTTACAAGCGGTATAGACACTGGTATATGCTCCCAGGCCCACAGTTGTAATAACGTCACCCCAAATGATAGACTAGTGTATCCCAGATATACTACCTGGTGGACCTCTTGGTATAGGTGGGCCAACATACAAGATCCCCATGCAAACCTGTGTCCTTGCGTCACCATCTCCTGCAAAACCAATCCCCATCCGATGACCAATCCCTTCGACCTATGACCAAGACACATGAAACCACCAATGAAACTTGCTAATACTGATGATAGTGGAGTGTAACCTAAATCCAAAAACTCCTACCATGGGATCTCATAGCCACTAATGTGATCATCCTAGAAAACATGAAGGAAAGCCTCTGTGGTACCCTCCTCAGTCTGCTCATAGGGTAACAAATCCCCAACCACAGGAATCTGTAGAATTTGATAACAATCCTCTGGTGTAACTGTCATCTCACCAGTCGCCAAATGAAAGGTGTCCATATTGCTGGGCCACCTCTCTGCCAGTGCTGTCCATAACCCTCGATTAATGATATACTGGGGCACATCTAGTAAGGATGACAAACCACATCTCTCAATCACATCTCTGTCAGCCTATGACAAGCACGGGATAAGTGTCCATGGCTTCAAGAATTGCTCCTGAAACTATAGCGCACCAAGCTCTGCTTGCAAATCAACACATATACACCATCAGTTCTTGATTCAATCAGATCTATCAAAAATAGAAAAACAAACCAACTTAAAATGTGAATCATATTAGAAACACATCAAAACTATATCAACATCAATCAGTGAATCATATCATGTATCATTCAATTAGTCAGGACTCATAACAAAATTAGATGCATAACACAATCAAGACTTATAACGAAATCAAATCGATAATGCAATCAAGACTCATAACAAAATCAGATCCATATCGCAATCAAGACTCATAACAAAATTAGATCCATATCACAATCATGACTCATAACGAAATCAGATCCATATCGCAATCAGGAATCATAACGAAATCAGATCCATATCGAAATCAAGACCCATATCAAAATTAGGACCCATATTGACTTAGGACCCATATCGAAATCAAGACCCATATTGAAATCAGGACCCATATCAAAATAAAAATCCATATCGACTCAAGACCCATATCAAAATCAAGACCCATAATGAAATCAAGACCCATAACGAAAATTAGATCCATATCGACAACTTGACTCATAACGAAATCAGATCCATATCAATAACTTGACCCATATCAAAAATCAGATTCCTATCGACAACTTGACTCATATCGAAGAGAGATACATATCAACCACATACTCATATCGCAATCCAGCAACATATCAAAATCACACATCATAACAAAATAGGACTCACATTGGATCACGCTCCATATCAGACAATTGACGAACCCATATCGACATCTATGAAACCTATCCAATCCATTTGAGTCACGACGCATTTTCAAAACACCTTTTTTCTGAATTTTTGCCCCACACATTAAATCAGGGCTCCAAAGCGCTAAGATGTCATGTATGCGCTATAAAACACACTTTATGTGCTATCACACACTACAACATGGCTTCAATACGCTACCCTGTTTACTCGACACGCTAAAGCTATCCTATGCACTACCTATCATACCCTTTGTGCTTGTCTATGAACCCTATGCGCTAAAAGAACCCTACGTGCTAACCTACCCCCTGACCACACTAATATTTGACACTCAGACGCTAAACCTACCTAGGGTTTTCTATACGGTAAACTTCGTATTGTATGTGCTAAAAGACCTACCCTATGCTCTAAAACAGTAAATTCCAATCCAAAAATTGAAAAACTAGACAAAAAATCTGTTAGGTCTCGGAGACAACTGAGAGTGGGGGGGGGTGGGGGGGTGAATCAGTTGTCTAATAAATTCAAACCAAAAACCATTTAACCAACTTAATGCTTAATACCGGTAAACCAGTTAAGTATGCCGGTAGACAATGTTAACAATAAATTGCTATACCGGTAAAGATTAATGCATGAAACATAAACATAAAGTCATCCACAACACATAACACCAATATTTGTACGTGGAAACCCTGTAAGGGAAAAAACCATGGTGGGAAACCTTACCCACAATCAGATGATACTACTGCAGATAGTAAGTGTACATAAATGGGGTCTGCACATGCAGAAAGGCCAACAACCTAGAGCTCACTGCTCAATCACAAAATGGGAGCCACACTGACTACAGTTGGATGGTTAAATCCAATAGGAATGTATTGCACAAAATAGCATCTTCATATGCTAGATTCAGTACCAGTGTAATGCTGATATGCTTCTACAAAAACCTAGCTTCACCTTCAAATGATGTCTTCGTGTATACCTCTGCTTAATCTCGCATATACCTTCTCACAAAACTTTTTTCGCATTCCACACTTGATCTTACAAATAAGATCTTACATTTATACCATAACCTATGACCAATTTTAGTAAGTTGGCTCTACAAGATATTACAAAAAATATTTTACAAACAATATAATATCCGATGCAATAACTAATTGAACATGTCAGCTTAATGCATTTACAATAATAATAAATCATCTCCATAGCGTGCCATGCTGATCTGGAAAAGATAAACCTGCCGGTGTAACCCTAGACCTATTTGCCGGTAAAAGCAAATATGCAAATATGAATATACCAATGATTAATTCTTCAAAACAAAGTGTCCACATGATGTCTTCGACATTACCAAGTGTCTTCCATATCATTCCAAGTGTCGATGAACATTATATCCTGCCAGTGAACCATATACCAGTAACTGTGCAATAGTTACTTGTTTGCCGGTGAATGTTGCTGGATCTCCAAAGTGCTAGTGTTCCAGTAGGTGTTGACATCAATGACAAAACCATACCAAAATACCAACAATCTCCCCCTTTGGCATTGATGGCAACACAAGATGGAAAAACCATCAAAGTGCCAAAACAGAAATGCCAAATACCAAAAACAAACAATCTCCCCTAAATAACAATCTCTCCCCCTGGGAGCAACATGTGTTTATCCAAAGATTTATTTTCAATACCAATCTTTCTATCAATCTTTCCTCAAAGATAATGTGTTTTTCCATAGATATCTCTCCCCCTTTGACATCAAATGCCAAAGTTCATATACAAAATACCAATCAATTCAATATACCAACTACTCCCCCTGAGAAGTAGCTTCCTCATCAAAGACCAGAGTAAAAGATTTGTCTTTCAATTCTGTCGGTTGATGACAATCATTAATTGTCTAAGTTTCTACCGGTGGTGGTATGAATCCAAGCTGATCTCTGAGATATTCAAAAGCCTCCTTAGGCAAAGGTTTTGTAAAAATATCTGCAAGTTGTTCTTTAGTATTCACATAAACCAGTTTTATCTCCTTTTCTTCAACTTTTTCCCTTAGAAAATTTAGTTTGATAGAAACATGTTTTGTTTTAGAGTGTAATACCGGATTCTTAGATATATCAATTGCTGCAGTGTTATCACAATATATAGTAATAGGTTCCTTGCATTTTACCTTTATGTCTCTCAACATTTTCTTAAGCCATAGTACCTGTGTACAGTTAGTTGCTGCTGCAACATATTCTGATTCTACTGTTGATAACGATGTACAACTCTGTTTCTTACTCAACCAAGAAACTAATCTCTTTCCAAGAAAGAATGCTCCTCCAGTGGTGCTTTTTCTATCATCCACATCTCCTGCCCGATTTGCATCTGTGTATGCACATTGATCAAAATTTCCATCTCTAGGATACCATAATCCAATATTTGCAGTGCCTTTTAAGTACCAGAAAATCCTTTTTACTGCTGATTCATGATTTTCCCTAGGATTACTTTGAAATCTAGAAACAATACATACTGCATTCATAATATCAGGCCTGGTTTGTGTCAAATACAATAAACCTCCTATCATAGATTTGTATCTAGTTGGATTAATAGCTGTAGATTCATCCCTTTGAGATAATTTGTCATTTGTAGTCGTAGGTGTGCTTACCAGTTTAGAGTTCTCCATCCCAAATTTCTTTAGTAATTCTTTCAAGTACTTGGATTGACTCAAAAATATACCTTTATCAGTCTATGAAATCTGCAATCCTAAAAAGAATTTTATTTCTCCAATCATAGACATTTCAAATTCTTGCTACATTTTAATAGAAAATTCCTTACATAATCCATTTTCTCCTCTAAAGATTATATCATCAACGAATACTTCTATAATCAAGATGTCATCATTATTTATTTTGTAATATAAATTGTTGTCTCCATTTCCTTTAGTAAAACCAATCTTTAAAAGATACTTATCCAACCTTGCATACCAAGCTCTTGGGGCTTGTTTCAATCCATACAGAGCTTTTCTTAACCTGCAAACCATATCATTGTCATCTGTCAAAGAAAATCCATCAGGTTATTCAATATAGACTTCCTCTTCAAGATCTCCATTCAAGAATGCACATTTAACATCCATTTGATAAACTTTGTAAATCTTGTGAGCTGAAAAAGCTAAGAATAATCTGACTACCTCAATTCTAGCTACTGGTGCAAAGGTTTCATTGTAATCAACTCCTTCTTTCTGAGAATATCCCTTACACACTAGTCTTGCTTTATTTTTGACAACCTTACCATCTTCATTAAGTTTGTTTCTAAATACCCATTTGGTTCCAATTACATTTTTATCTTTAGGCCAGGGAACTAATGTCCAAGTATTATTTTTCTCAATTTGTCCTAATTCTTCTTCCATAGCTTTAATCCAAAATTTATCTTCACATGCCTCATTGATAGATGATGGTTCAATTTGAGAAATAAGACATACCTCTTCATTTGCCAATCTTCCTCTTGTCATAACTCCTTTAAATTTGTTTCCAATTATCTGATCTTCAGAATGATTCAATATTACATACCGGGGTGTCTTAGTTTGTTGTTGTTCTTCAATTACTATGGAATCCTCTGATGGTACCGGGGCAACTGGATCTTCATTCTGTACCGGTGGATTTAGTGTAGGTTCATTTATCACAATTTTTGTTGCTGGTTCAGAGTCTATATACCTTGAAGTTCCTCTGAATTGTTCATCAATCTTTACATTTGTACTCTCAACAATTTTCTGCAATCTCTTATTAAAACATCTATATGCCTTGCTCTTAGATGAATAACCAAGAAATATTTCTTCATCACTTCTAGGATCAAATTTTCCAATGTACTCATCTCTTCTAATATAACATTTACTTCCAAAAATTCTGAAATACTTAAGAGTAGGAGTATTACCAAACCATAGTTCATGAGGGGTCTTACCGGTTTCACCTTTGATGTGAACTTTGTTGAATTTATAGACAACAGTGCTAACTGCTTCTCTCCAATACACATGTGGTAAATTTGCTTCAAATAACATAATTCTTGCTGCATCCAGGATAGTTCTATTTTTCCTTTCAACAACTCCATTCTACTGTGGTCTCCGAGGTGCTGATAATTGTCTTCTGATTCCATTCACTTCATAGAATGTATTAAAGTCCTTAGATGTGAATTCTCCTCCTTGATCTGATCTTAAACATTTGATTTTCTTACCAGTTTCATTTTCAACCATTGCTTTGAACAGTTTGAACTTTCCAAGTGCTTCTGATTTTTCCTTGAGAAAAGTAACACAATACATTCTAGAATAATCATCAATAATTAGCATGAAATATCTATCACCTTGTAAGCTTTTAGTTCTAGCTAGACCACATAAATCAATGTGAATTAAATCAAGAGCATTATTGGATTTTTCTAGAATACTTTTGAAACTAGCTCTAACTTGTTTTCCAAATTGACATTCCTTACAAATTGTATTATGAGGTTTCACAATTTTAGGTAGATCTCTAACTACCTTGGAAGTACTGATTTTTACCATGCAATCAAAGTTTACATGACATAGTCTCTTATGCCATAACCAACTTTCATCTATATGTGCAATCAAGCATGTCTTTTCACTGTTATTCAAATGAAAGATATTACCTCTAGTCTAATTACCGGTTACAATTTCCAAACCAGTTCTATTCATGATTTTTGTCATGCCCACTGTTGGGCACGAACGGGAAATTTTTTTTTTTTTAAAATACTTAACTAATTACCGACTAACTAAATTAAAATAATGCCACTTAGAGCGACTAACTTAATTAAATAATGCATCTTTGGTTTGGTCTCAACTACGTTAGTGTCAATCTGGTAGTTAAATCCGATTCAGTAATAAGGATGACTAGGTTATTCCATGCGCTAGATTTTCTCCCAAACAGGAAGTTCACTAAGCTACATTAATAAATAATTAAAAGTTCAAGTGTAACGATTAATTTCAAGTTTAAGCGTTTCAAATTTTATCTTACCTTATTATCCACTAGAATTTTTTTGTTATTAATCATCGTGCCTTAAAACACCTTATTTAATTTAGACCTCCATAATTTAAAATTACGTTATATTCATTTACTTAATTTGGCCCTCTTGGCCCTACGAAGAACTTAATGGTTTATCCCCTTTTTTTTTAATTCTAATTTACCTAATCATTAAAACCCCTCTTTAAAGTTTCTTTTACCTTCGTTTATAACTTAAATAAAAGAAAATAACATTTCTTAATTCTAAATCCAATATATGAACCCAACTTAATAAAATAGTTAAACCCCTACGGAAATTAAACCCCTTTCTACGTTAGGTTGTAAGGCTTAGTTTAACTACTAGCTAATTTAACTCTTATTAACTATCACCTTATGCTTCTTATATATATATATATACATATGTATATATATATAATTATATATATATATACACACATATATATATATAAGTTTTATATATCCATTTATATATTATTTACAAACCCCATATATGAAAATTTCTTTTCTTTAACTTATGATCCAAATACACACGTGAGTTTTTTTTGAAATGTGAGGGTGTTGCCCTAACCCGAAGATTAGGGTTAGGGCGAACACAACATTGCCCATACTTCACTTTCTATATTTTTTTTGCTGTTGGTGTCGTGTGCAGGGTATGCGGGAAAGTGTCGGCGGCCGAGCGAGTAACACGCAGGGCGGCCGAGCGGAACCCTCGCCCCACCCCCTTCTCCCTTTTTTTGACTGTTTTCTTTAGCGGCGGTGGGAGGGAGAGGGTGACGGGCGGAGTGGAGCTAGGTTTACACGCGGCGGAGAGGGGTTGGGAGTTAGGGAACACAGCCACGCGCGCGGGGTAACAGGAGGGAGGCGTAAGCAGGGGTTTAGCAGTGTGGCGACCCGAAGGCGGGGGTTGCCCACAGTGGCGGCCAAGCGCCGCTCACTGTGGGTAACCACAGTGGCGGCCGGTAGTTTCCGCGCCACCGCCGGCCACAGTGAGGTGGCTCGGCTCCCGGGTTCGCTAAAACAAAAAAAAAACGCGATGCCTTGTTTGCGTTGGTTAATAAAAAACGGTTTCTTCTCTTTCTTTGTTGGGCATAACTCGATATTTATGTTTTTATATATATATATATATATATATATATATATATATATATATATATATATATATATATATATATATATATATATATATATATATATAGCACTGTTAATTTCAACATGGCAGATTTCTCTATATATATATATATATAGTGCTGTTAATTTCAACATGGCAGATTTCTCTCTCTCTCTCTATATATATATATATAGTGCTGTTGTTATCAAATATGGCAGATTTCTCAATATATATATTTTTTATATATATATATATATATATATATATATATATATATATATAGTGCTGTTGCTATCAAATATGGCAGATTTCTCATTTATACTTTATATACATATATATATATATATACATACATATATATATATATATATATATGTTTTGAATAACTTGATTAATGGTTCTATCAGACCTGATTTTTTTTTTGAGGAATAAATAGGATGTATTTACTGGGTAAAGTCATTTATATATATATGTATATATATATATATATATATATTTATATATATATATACATATCTATATACTTAAATTTATATAAATGTTTTTTTTTTTGAAAGGACTGGTAAAACAAGATTATCATGCTGTTTTAAAATATTTTCAGAACTGTATCTAAAACCAGTTTGTCCAAACAACATCTAAAGGTAATAAGTATTAAAAGCTAAATATTCTTTTGAAAGAAAAGAACTATTTTAATCAGTTTTAGTTTCTGCAATAAACATCAACTTTAAAAGACTTTTTTTTTAATAAATTTCTTGGCAGCATTAGATAGGTAAATAACGGACTGTTTTCATTTATATTTACAGCAACTTAGTTTTCATCTATTTGCAGAATACATGTAAAATAAAGTGCATCTACTATTCCTTTGCAACATAAATTTTTTTTTTTTATAAAATCTAATACTTTACTTTTTCATTTGCAACTACTAGAAATAGGGATAGAAAGCAACAAATATTTTATTTCAAGTAGATATCAAGTAACTTCATGTACACAAATATAATCTTGAATACAAATGGGTTGAACACCCTACAATGTATTTCTCTACTTAGTTACTTAAAAATAATACAACTTTTTTTTTTTCTTTGAAGGAAAATACTACAACATTGAATACTTCCATTTCTTCCCTATCTTTTAAACATTTTTTTTTCTGCAACAAAATCAGCCACGTAGCTCTTTAATCCATCTTTTCCCATTCCCATGCAACCTGCATTAAAACATATTTTGACCATGGGAAGCTCACCTCCCAACCTAGGCTTACTAGAAGCCACCCCCGAGCTTGGAGAACCAAGCACTAGACGGGTTACAAACACACAACCCCACAACAAACATGGAAACACATTTTCATTCAAATATCCCTTCCCAAGCTACACATTCACCACTTTCATGGTGACTCTTCCATGGGTGGAAGTGGACCAAGTACCTATGGGGAGAATGCATGCCAAAAAACAATACTACATTAGCCACCTCATGGCAACACAAATGCAACCCAATTGCTTTCACAAGCCTTATGCCCCCCCCAAAAAGGCTCAAGGCCATATATGCTCCCCTTATGACCCCCAAATGCATACACATGGCTATGCATCAAGGGTCACCAAGGACTCCCTTGAGAACACTCTCCATAAGGAGAGCCTCTCACCCATGGCTGTCAAACTCCTTCCACCCCAAGATCTTCCTACCCTCCCAAGGATAGGAGATCTTGGACACTCCCAAAACCACAAGAAACACAAACAAATACATTGAAAGGAAACTACACATAATCACTTCAACCCAAAAAAAAAACTTCATAACACAAACTTACAACAACTCTTTCATTTCACAAAACAACACAAATTTATCATTACAACATAGCAAGAGAAAGAAGGGAGTAACCAACCTTATTCTACCAAAAGGTTTGCTAACTTTAGTTGGGGATGAGCTGCCCAATTTCCACTATCTTTTCTCCCAAAATTCCCCTAAAAATGCCAACTCCTACTAACTTCTTCAAAACAAGCAAAATCTCCAAGAAAGGAGAGTGGGTGATTACTCACTAAGTTTGCAAATTCTTGCCTAAGAAGGCCTCTCACACACTTCCCAACCCCTTGGGTGAGGTGTGAGTTCCCATTGGTTGCCCTTCCCAAACTCTTACACACTACCAAAATTGGAAAGGGAAAAGGTGGAAGAAGATGGGGAAGAGAGTTTGACTCCTAAGGGGAAGGTTCACTATCCTAGGAAGAACTTTCTAAGTTCAATTTTCGTGCATCTTGAAAACACCACTTTTTGAAGTGACTTCATAGTCACATGGGAGAAGCCACATGTTGCAAAACACCCCTAACCCATAGGTATACCCTTTGGACCTTTGGAAAAGCCTAAAAACTTACCCTAGGAGTCCATTAAACCCTTTGGAAACCCCACTGAAGTTTACCTACGGGTCAAGCTTGAGTTGACCACTCCCATGACTCCCTACCCAAGATAATTTTGGGACCACACTCATGTTTTTGAATGGCTTTGGTAGAAACAAAACTCCCTCCAAGAGACAAGTCAACTCAATGACACTTAATCAGCACATGTGTCAAGTGACACAACAAAAATAAAATATAAAAATCACACATGGAAAATTGGTCTCTTGAAGGATTACACAATTACATATAAATTAAATTTTACATTCAAGCATTATACACATCACAAATAAAATACATTACAAGGGGAGGGGTGTTGTCTCTCCAAATAGACAACTCCCGGCTTAACAAACGCACATTGGTCTAGGCTTGATTCTCCATAAATTCCATGGTCACATGGATAATTTCCTGCGCATCTCAATTAACACATTAGTAACTCCAATTACTCACAATTATTCATAATCAAATACATGGATTCTATTGCAAATCAAACACTCATACATTAGGCAACAATAATTCAATTCCTCATTTGTTTTCACATTCAATTTCACATAAGCAAACAACATAATTTCCCAAAAATGAACCATTCATAAATATGCGTCATTTTCTTTCATCAAAATAAAATCCTGCAAATTTCCAATAATGCCATTCACCATCATAATGTAATTCTATTCTAATAACATATCTAAAGTTTCATAATCATCATGCATGAAATAAAACATCAGCAAATGTCAGTGTGATCCAAATCATGGGATCATATAAGTTCTAAGTCCATAATGCATAAAGTAAAACAACCATAATAGTCTCAATAGGCAATAACTGAAAATGTCAAACTGAATCGGGGTAGGGCCTCACAATTTTGCATTTTCCATTTTTAAATTGTAACTGAAATCCCTTCTCAACTAATTGACCAACACTTAAAAGATTATGCTTTAATCCTTCAACATAGTAGACATTATCAGTGTTATGATTACCATCAAGAGATATTGAACCCTTACCTTTGATTGAACAGGCTTTGTCATCTCCAAATCTTACTAAACCTCCATTGTATTCTTGAAAGTTCAAGAATTTACCCTTGTCTCCTGTCATATGATGTGAGCATCCTGAGTCAATGATCCATTCATCCTTTACTTCAACTTTAGCTGCTAGGGCTTGTTCTACCGGTTGAGCAGTAGGTGCCGGTTGATCTTTTGTTATAGCAACAAAAACCCATCCATTGTCTGCTGGATCCTCATCAGAATCATCAGTCACACCTTCATCAGCAATGTAACAAGATTTGTCTTTGTTCTTCTTAAATTTGTATCTCTGATATTCAGGATTAGGCTTGTATGTTCTTATAGCTTCTTCTCTTAGTCTAGCATGTCTATCAGGGCATCTCAAAGCCATATGACCAATCTTATTGTAGTTGAAACATTTAAAGGGTGCTTTACCTTCATACTTACTTCCAACTAGACCTTTTGGCATTTTCCTTGCAAATAGTGCTTCAAGTTCTTCAAGCTCTTCATTCTCCTTCCTAGTTTCTTCAAGTTCTCTTGCATAAAAGGCTTTCCATTCTGATTTGTCAAATGATGGAGCAGATGATGTTGATGCTTTAAAGGCCAAATTTGTCTTTATAGTAGCAATAGGACCAAATTCCTCAATTTCAAAGGCTAAAAGTTTTCCAATCAATGTATCCCTAGTTACTGATGTATTAGGCATTGTTCTCAACTCATTTATAGCAGTAACCTTCATTTTATATGCCCATGGAAATCCTCTTAAGATTTTTGAAACAATTTCATCCTTACTTAAGGTTCCTCCACAACATTTAATACCCAAAACAATTTCATTTACTCTTTCCATAAAAGCAGAAATCCTTTCATCTTCTTCCATTTTCAGATGTTCATACCTGACTCGGAAGCTTTCAAGTTTTGCAATCTTGACTGTGGAATCTCCTTCATTCAGTGTTTTCAAATGATCCCAAATAGCTTTAGCAGTAGACCTATATGATAATCCCATGATTTGTTGATATGATAATGTGCTCAGAAGTGCTTCTCTTGCTTTGCAATCATTCTCCTCATCTTTAGCTAAGGTAGTTGGAGTAGTCTGACCAGCTATAGCAGTAGTATAACCATTATTTGTAACTTCCCAGATGTCTTTACCAATGCAATTCAGATGTGTCTCCATCCTGATTTTTCATATCCCATAGTTGGTTCCATCAAGTTTAGGACTGTCCTTCCTGAAATAATTAGTAGACATTGGATCTCCTCAAGTTGTTAAACTTCTGCAAAAGAGGACTGAGCTTTGATACCAATTGTTAGGTCCCAGAGACACCTATTGGGGGGGGGGTGAATCAGTTGTCTAATAAATTCAAACCCAAAACCATTTAACCAACTTAATGCTTAATACTGGTAAACCAGTTAAGTATGCGGGTAGGCAGCGTTAACAGTAAATTGCTATACCAGTAAAGATTAATGCATGAAACATAAACATAAAGTCATCCACAACACATAACACCAATATTTGTACGTGGAAACCCTGTAAGGGGAAAAACCATGGTGGGAAACCTTACCCACAATCAGATGATACTACTGCAGATAGTAAGTGTACATAAATGGGGTCTGCACATGCAAAAAGGCCAACAACCTAGAGCTCACTGCTCAATCACAAAATGGGAGTCACACTGACTACAGTTGGATGGTTAAATCTAATAAGAATGTATTGCACAAAATAGAATCTTCATATGCTGGATTCAGTACTGGTGTAATGCCAATATGCTTCTACAAAAACCTAGCTTCACCTTCAAATGATGTCTTTGTGTATACCTCTGCTTAATCTCGCATATACCTTCTCACAAACCTTTTTCGCATTCCACACTTGATCTTACAAATAAGATCTTACATTTATACCATAACCTAAGACCAATTTTAGTAGGTCGGCTCTACAAGATATTACAAAAAACATTTTACAAACAATATAATATCCAATGCAATAACCAATTGAACATGTTGGCTTAATGCATTTACAATAATAATAAATCATCTCCATAGTGTGCCATGCTGATCTGGAAAAGATAAACCTGCCGGTGTAACCCTGGACCTATTTGCCGGTAAAAGCAAATATGCAAATATGAATATACCAATGATCAATTCTTCAAAACAAAGTGTCCACACGATGTCTTCAACATTACCAAGTGTCTTCCATATCATTCCAAGTGCCGGTGAACATTATATCCTACTGGTGAACCATATACTAGTAACTGTGCAATAGTTACTTGCTTGCTGGTGAATGTTGCTGGATCTCCAAAGTGCTAGTGTTCCAGTAGGTGTTGACATCAATGACAAAACCATACCAAAATACCAACAAAATCAATAAAATTAATAAAAAACAAGAGGGATTTTGGCCACTTACTGGTGGGCCATATGCGGCGGGTCTCCGGTATTGCCTGACATGCTCAAATTGGTGCGAAGAGTATGGAATCAACATCATGGTCAGAGCTCCAAAATTTCACAATCACAAGAAGATAAGTGTGCAAATGATTTTTCAAAATCACTTTTTACCTTTTAATAGGGTAAATCTGCGGGTTAATAAGTGGGGCATGTATTTTACTCCCACTTTTTTATTATTAACCTTATTCACATCATTTTTTCAGGAGATGAATCAATAATGTGCATCCAACGCAGTCAATATTCTCATATCGCAATCAATTCAAAAATGATCATAAACTTGACAAATTTTCACCAAACCCTTGATTCATCTCCTGAGGGGGCATCATCAATATCGTTCATGAAATCTACATCTAGGGCATCATATTGACAACTTTGGCGACAACATCATATGAAAATTTTTTGGTACCATATCCATCGATTTTCTTTGAATCAACATGTGCATAGATGTCACTTCAAAGAGGGGCAAAATGTAGACGTATAAATCTGACCACTTTCTTATATAAATATTTAATATTTATTTTAACCCCATTCCTCCTATTAATTAAATCTTATTTAATTAATTTCTTCGTTTTCATCTATTTGATTAAATGAATTACTCAATTTATCTAATTAAATTCACCTAAACCTTTTCTAGCCTTTAATTAAATAAATCACTTTATTTAATTAATTCCCCTTTCTTCCTTTTAATTAAATTTACATTTAATTAAATCCCCTGACTTGTATTTATGCAAGTTGCATCTATTTTGGTTGAAATAAAATATTTTGTTTTAATTAAAATTCTTTTTCCTCATCCACTTGTATTTTCCTATGTCTCCCACTTGCCTTCTAAACCTCTTCTAGATTCTTCTAATCACTTCCAATTTAGCCTAATTCATCTCCTAATCATTGTCACATTCCTAAGTAAAAGGAAGTCACTTCTCAAAAACCTCCAAAATATTCAATAACCATTAAAGGCTCCATGTATTCAAATGGTTAACCTCTAATTTCTTTCAAACCATTAAAGGTTCTTACACAACCATTTATGGTTAACTCACCTTTGACCTTTGGTTAGAGAATTTCCTCTAACTTAACCATCCTTTTGACTCAAGGGTTTCATCAAGAACTTATGACTTTGACCATAGTTCTCCATTTAACCCTTGCACAAGAGTTTACCCCTTGGATAAAAGCTTTATCCAATCGATAACCCTTACCTCCTAAGGTAACCGTCACATCTTCTCAGGCATTTAATGCCTATTGTATCTCCTCTCAAGCAACCTCTTGTTGACTATTGTCACCATTTCATTGGTGAAAATTGTAAACATGGATTGATTAAATTTTAATCCTGAATAATCATAACCATCCATTGCCCTATTTTCCCTACAAATAGAGCTCTCATTCTTCATTTTTTATATATCCAAGTTTCTTGCATCTACATTATAGTCTAATTTACTAAGCATTTTAGCCTCTTTGTTAAAATATCATTATAAACATTTAAAAGTATTTCATTTTCATACCAATAGTATATCCATTCTAGTATATCATGATTAGGATAATTTAGCAATATCTTTATCATATCACTATCCTCATACTATCTTAATCATCATAAGTTTTAACACATCATATAGATCTTAGAATGCATTCATGCATATAGATCACAATATCACTCGTTCTTGGAGTTGTCATTCCTAAGTAATTTGCTCAATGATCTGAGAGCAAAACATTGGCTTTAGGGATCCTATGAGATAGAGAACAATGGGATAGACCTTTGGAAGTTAAACTAGTTCAAATTAGTTTATATACTTGCACTGAGACTCTCATTGGTATGTAGGTCATTTGATCTCAATTTATTACTTGCACTGAGAGTCTCATTGGTATGTAGGTCATTTGATCTCAATTTATTCATTTTGATCACCACGTTTTCCTGTGTACACAACTTAATCATGAAAAAGAAAGTGATGATTTGGAGGGAGGGCCCCTGGGGTGTGTGGGAAGAGGAGACACTAGGTATTTCATTCTAAGAAGTGAGCCCAAAGTCTCTAGATCAATGGACCCCATCTAGCTTACTCAAAGCTCAGTTCTTGAAACAATTGAATTCATGAATTTCAAGCCAAGGCTGGTGCACCCACCTCAACTTACCCAGATATTGATGAATAACTTGTTGAATCAAGTTGAAATACTCTTGATCCAAAGTGACCTTAAATTTTTACCCTCTCAATCCTAAGATTCAGTAATAGATGGAGTTTTTCCAACCCGTTCAATTCTGTTAGGTCTTTATCTTGCCCCATTCCTATAAGGAAGTTAAGCATAACAACTTCCTACACTAACCTTGATAGGAGGGTAATGTAGAAACTTTTATAGATCATTATAATAGTTACATAAAATTAATAGAAATAAACATAAATAACATGCATACCAGAACATAATGGTTTATGTGGGAAAAACCCTATTGAGAGAAAAACTCCACACTTAAAAATCTGCCCACTATGTTATTCATGAATCAACAACAAATTACAATATGCTTGCAAAGAAATCTTCTTACACGAGTATTGCCAATGGGATCTAGAGGCAACTCAACAACCATCAAAATCTGGTAACAAATCATAATACAATAATCGTAATACAACCCCCTCTTAAAAAAGGGTTTCCTTCTAGGGAAAACACAACACTCAAAATATCCACTGCTAGATCTATGACCTAATGATAAAGGGTCAAGATTTATAATGATAGATTATATGTGAAATTTTGGTTTGGGGGCGTCACCCTTGAAAAACCGCTAGCCAGGCACACTGTCCCCTAGCTCTGCCCTCGAACCCCATCATCACGTATCAACAGTACTCTTTTATCATTGCAAGGTTGAGACAAAATTTTCCTAACAAGTCCAACCCATGCCTTTTCTACCCCCTCCATCCACTTCTACCAATGCTTAGACAATCGCTATCCATCTGAGACTACTTGAGGGCCCCAAAATACATCCAAAATTGGATTCTTAAATTGGTCTATGCTTCTCCATTAATGCCCTACTCGTGAGAACAAATGATCCATTTGATTACCACCCAATGTGGTGAAGATTTTGTCTACTCACCATGTATAAAAACATAGCATTTCAGGTTGAGGAAGAATGAGTTGTGGGTATAGGGAGCTAACTATCTATATTTATAGCCACCCCCCTCATCCATATAGATATTGTGTACATTGTAAAGAAATTTACAAACATTAGATCCTATATAGACATAATCAACACTCGAATTCTTCCTCTGACATTTATCAACCTACTTCAATAAGAATTTATTAGTCCGCTTCATAATGGCAGTGATTCAAGCTCAAGTGATTCACCACTCCTAGGAGACAAAGGATACTAATTGCCAGTGGATGGATTGCCATAAACCTCACAACTCCTACTATCTATAGGCTTGGAGAGTTTGATGGATTTATTTTAGTTAGTGCTATTGATGGATTGATTGTAGTCAGTATTGGGGTAGGTTTGTTGGCCCATAGGGTAGTAGGGGATTTCCCACTCATGTTCAAATTCCCACCAACCTTGACCCTAATTGGATTGTAGCAACTATAGTTTGAGTTGGGTCATTGCTATAGAATGAATGATTAGTTAGAGGTGAATTAAAGGGATCTCATTCATTCTTTCTCTAGCTCTGGCCAACATTCTATAATTATTTGAAATAGGTTCTATCTGACTTGAATGGAGTCAAATGCTAATGAAAATAATGTTCCAGTAAATAGGTAGACATGAAGATGGTGGGATCTCTACTATAATAGTGATACAATGACTACTGCTAGAGGATACAAAACAACTGGTACTGCACTTGGAACTATATCTACCTATGCTTCTCCCCCTATGACTGGTGTTGATAATGGTGCTACAAGTGCTAGATCAATAGGTTTTATTGAACTATAATATTACAGGTAGGAGGACACCCACAATTCTATGTATATAATGTTAAGACCATCCACTAATTGTATCATTGACTAAATGAATTGATTCCTTTGTCTCAAAACTATTGAGAATTAGGTGTTGTACACCTCACATAATATTTATAATGTATTATTTTTTATTATGTGCATGGTGCACTTAGGGGAAACTAGATGGACGTGCATCATTCTAGGAGTTAAAATTCTTGGGGCCACTTTATGTGTTGTATGTAACATTGCGAAATGTATTTAATGTGGGACTCACATTGGGGAGATGCATTTAATTTGATATTAAAAAAATATTAATAAAGTCAAAACTTAGTATCCAATATTAAAAGTGGGGTCAATGGTTTTGTAACTCATGGTGTTAGTCACATGGTTTTATGTAATACCATTTGGTGGTATTGTGAGAGCTTGTTTCTATAAAAGCAGCCACAACCCTTGGGTAAAAACAAACCTCACCATTGGATCCAAGAGGCATGATAGGTGAATTTCGACATAAAATTCTCTATTTAAAGGTGAAATTGAAAAAAGGCAAAATTATTTTGTCCCTTTCCCCCTATCATATGATCATATCGGTTGTAGTAAAAAAAAAAAAAAACATTTTACTTGCGCATAATTTTTTCTATTTAGGTTTTTTTAGAATTCTTTTGAAAAATTAAAAAGATTATGTTGAAAGGGGGGGCGGGGCATACCCCCTCATACCCCTTGATTGAAGTGACATACCCTACCATCACAAGGACTGTTGGCCCCCTTCTTCGTTATTGGTGTCGAGCTGCCAGGGCTAATACTTGGGCTCTAGTCGGAGGTGGAGGGACCCACTTGTGACCACCATTTTTAAAATGATTAAAAAATACAATTTAAAGTTTTTGCCAACTCAAGTTTATTCCACCCCAAAATATAAATGCCACTTCAAATTTTTTACTAATCAGATTTTATGGGGGGCGGGGTCATGTCTGAGCTGATTCCACCCCCAACATACAGATATATTTTAGAAAAAAATAGAATTAAAAAATTAAAATAGATTGGGTAATTTGTATGGAGCATAAGTTGGTCATATGGTGTCGGTTTTTTGACTTCTTATAGTCATTGGAAAGGCGGTTCTAAGCATTACATAGTGGTATGATTATTTTTTCCATAATTTGGTGTTTAGATAGTGAAATGTTTTTTGGAAGTTATGTGTACCTTTTTGACTTTGAGAGGTCATAACTTGTGCAAACGAACTTAGTTTTTGGACTTCAAATAGTTGGCAAAAAAATTGTTTAGAGCACTACATAGTGGATCGGATTTGGAGTTGTTTTGGTATGATTTATTTATTATTATTTTAACTCTAGGCTATTTATGGGATCTTGTGACTATGGTTATTTTATGCGTTTATGAAAAGTTAAATCTTGTTGATTTGAAGATTATGTTATTGTATACTCAATTATGCGTATTAGATTAGTCTCATTTTGACACGGTTATCAATATTTGGTTTGGATTTATATGTTTCATTGTTGGGTCCACAAGTGCAATTTTGTAGTCAATCTACATTTATAGGTTTCATATATGGCTTGGATGTGGGTTGTCTGTACTCATAGACCTTTCATTTTTATGCATATTCATATTAGAGGTTTGGTTTGCTGATTTGGTTGTCATGTTGAGGATGAGAGATGGTGTTCCCAGGTACAACCATGATGGAGGACCTATGTTGTTGACTATGTGATGCTTATAAGTGTGATGTGAGGTCCTACCCCAACTCATCCTAGCATTTCTATTATTTTCATGATGAGACTATTATGGATGCTTTATTTTTATGCATTATGGATTTAGAACTTATATGATTCCAGGATTTGGATAACATTGACGTATATTGATGCTTCATTTTTTATGCATTATGGATATGAAACTTTATATGATGCTAGAATAGAATTACTTTGAGATGATGTATGTCATTATTGGATTTGCAGGACTTCATTATGATGATAGAAATAGGATGCTTATAATATGAATGGATCAAATTTTGAGGATTATGATAATTGCTTATGTGGATCAATTAGGATATATGAGATATTGATTTAATTACTATCAATTGTATGAGTGTTTGATGTGTATTCAAATTCATGTGCTTAATAATATATACGTGGTTATTTGGAATTACTAATGTGTAAATTGAGATGCGCAGGAAAATTATCCATGTGACCATGGAAATATTATGGAGAACCAAACCTTGACCTATGTACGTTTGTAAAGCCAGGGGTTGTCTATTTAGAGAGACAACACCCCATTTGTATCATATTTTATTTGTGAAAGTAAATGATGCATGTGTTAAATTGATTTTTATTAATTTGTGTAATCCAACAAGAGACAAATTCCATGTGTGATTTTTATAATGTATTTTATTGTGTCACTTGACACATGTGCTGATTAGTGTCATTGATTTTGACTTGTCTCTTGGAGGGAGTTTGTTTCTACCAAAGCCATTTCAACATTTGAGTGTGGTCCCAAATTTTCCTTGGGTAGGGAGTCTTGGGAGGGGTCAACTCAGGTTTGACCCGTAGGTTAACTTCAGTTGGGTTTCTAAGGGGTCAAATGGACTCCTAGGGTTAGTTTTAGGGCTTTTCCAAAGGTCCAAAGGGTATACCTAGGGGTTAGGGTTTTTTTTAAACATGTGACTAGTCCCATGTGATTGTTTAGTCACCTCAAAAAGTGGTTTTTCCAAGGTGAGCGAAAATTCAACTTAGAAGGTTCCTCCTAGGATAGACAACCTTCCCTTTTGGTGTCAGACTCTCTTCCCCATCCTCTCTTATCTTTTCTCTTTCCAGTTTTAGCAACATGTAAGAGGTTGGGAAGACCAACCAATGGGAACTCTCACTCTATCCAAGGGGTTGGGAAGAGTGAGAGAGGCCTTCTTAGGCAAGGATTAGGGACTTAGTGAGTTAATCACCCACTCTCCATTGTTGGAGATTATGCAATTTTGAAGAATAGTTGTAGGATAGAATTCTTGGCTAAGTGTTGGTGAAGAGATTGTGTGGATTTGGGCTGCTCATCCCCAACTAGATCTATCAAAACCTTTGGGCAGATTAAGGTTGGTTCTTACTCTTTTTTTTGTTTATGTTGTATATGCATGTTGAAGGAATGCTTGTATGGAAGAGTTGTTTATATGTAAGTTCACTTTGTGAAAGAAAATGTGGTTTTTTCCCCTTTGTTCTTTTTATGCTTTTTCTTGTATTGGGAGTGTCCAAGGCCTTCTACTCTTGGGAGAGTAGGATGGTCTTGGGGTGGAAGAAGTTTGACAGCCTTGGGTGAGAGGCTCTCCTTTATGGAGAGTGATCTCAAGGGTGTTCTTTGTGACCCTTGCTACATAGCCTTGTTAAAGCATTTGGGGGTCATAAGGAGAGATGATATGGCTTATATGTCTTTGGGGGGCATAAGGATGTAGGGAGGTATTTGTATTGTATTTGGTTGCCATGAGGTGGCTTGAGATGTTCCATGCTTGCAGTCTCCCCAATGGTATTTTGTCCACTTCCACCCATGGAAAATCATCACAAGTTGTGGTGAAGTGTAGCCTTGGTTGAGAAAATTGGTTGTTGTATGTTTACCCCTTTGCTTGTTGTGGTTTTTTGTGTGTAACCCATCTAGTGCTTGGTTCTCCAAGCTCGGGGGTGGCTCTAGTAAGCCTAGGCTGGGAGGTGAGCATTCCATGGTCAAGCCTTATGTTTTATTTGCAGGTTGCTTGGGATGGGAAGGAAAAAGAAAGATAGAAGTTGTTATTTTTACTTGAGTTGTAGAAAAGATTAGGAAATGGGATAATGTAATTAAGTTGCAGCTATGTAAAAGAAAAGCCAAATGTTGTATTTATTTTTCAAAAGTAAAGAAATGTATGTAATTTATTCTAAATTCTTATTCAATGGAAAGGAGAGACTAGTAGGGTTTCAAACCCATTTGTAATGTTATCTACATTGTATTCTAAATATGCTTAAAGAAATGCATTATTCTACTTAGTTATTTTTGTAAAAATGATATGTATAAGTTTTATTAAGTTCTATAGTTACCAAAAATAAAGTTGTTGCATTCATGTTATTTTTGAAATTTAAAGTTCTTTTATTTCCGCATGCAAATAAAATTATGGGAATGGGAAAAGCCTGCATATAGACCTTTTGAGTTAAATACAAATACAAATTATGTTAAATAGGTTTAAGATATCTATCTTTAAGTTGATTTTAAATGTTTCTAGGCTATTGTAGTTGCTATTAAAATTTATTACATTCTGTCATTTTATCCATTGCAGAATATAAAATCTAGTTATTCATTCTATCACTTATTTATTACAGAAAATGTATTTAAAATAAAATAGTCATCTATTTCCAAAGTTAGCATTAGATAAAAAAAAAAAAGGAGAGAGAAATGCATTATTCTAAGTCTACTAGCTTGCTGTTTGTGTTTTAAATAAAATGAAATAGTTATAGATTGTCTTAAGCAAAGAAAATATAGTATATTCCCTCTAAGCTAGGGTTAATGTGCAAAAAAAAAAAGAAAGGTTAGATTAGGATTTGTGATATTAATGAAATAGGATAAATTCTAGAGCATTCTCATATATTTAAAACTTACAAAAAAAAAAAATATACAAGAGAATTTACAGCATGCTAAAGTAAGTTATACCTTCATATATATATATTTATTCTATGAGAAAACTTATCATTTTACAAAAAAAAATATATGTGTCACTGCCTGGGAAACTTATTTTATTTTACCATTATAACCCTAGAAGAATGGACATATATATATATATATATATATATATATATATATATATATGCGATGCTGTTTTAATTTTTTTTTTTTAAATTTTTATAAAAAAAAAAAATTGCTTTGAATCTCTCCCCAGGCGAGAGGCCTGGGCGGTGTGGGACCCCTGTGGGCCACGACCCATAGAGGCGCCTAGGCGCTATTGTGAGTTGAGGCACACAGAGGCGTCCGCGGCGCCGCTGTGGGCCGTGGATCATAGGGGCGGCCCTTGCCGCCATTGCGGGCTGTGTCCCGTAGAGACGCCGCGGTGCCGCTGCATGGCGCGACCCGCAGTGGTGCCTAGGCACCACTGCTGTGGTCTGCAACCCCCCCTGGTTTCCCCCCATTGCTCAGCACTCCTCCGCCCTCTATGAACCGCATGGCCGCCGCTCCCAGTCTTGCACAACAAAAAATATGGGACACACACACACACAAGCCCTAACCCAATTTTCGGGTTAGGGCAAAACACCCATAAATAATATTATAAAAAAAGGGGGTGGGATGTGTAGAAGATAAAGGAGTTAGGGTTTTATCACTTTATTATAAAAAAAAAGGGGGGGGAAACCCTATTTGAATTTTGAATAGGGTATTCCTCCCATAGACTTTGAACAAGGTTAATTCTTTATTTGCCAACTCTTAATAATCTTTTATGGGTTTAGATAAACCTATGTATATTTATATATATATATATATATATATATATATATATATTGTTATGTCTTCCTAAAGTAATAGTACCTAGTTTTATATGTAGTCATATATATATATATATGTATGACATATAAATTAAGGTGTTAATTGGATTAATTAACCAAATAGTGAAACTTACTTTTGTTATTAAGTAGAGTCTTTTCTTAGAGATTTAATTATAAGCTAGTTTTAGAACCCTTTTTGGGTTTGATCTTTTGGGGAAATCATAATAAATACTTTGGAAATAATTAGCCTTAGAAGTTAAATTTTATTGGGCAACTATAATAAAATTCTATAGCACATCTACACTATGGGATTAATCGACCTTAGAGTCATACTTTAGACAAATTATAATTATTGTTAAAATAATAATAGGTTTTATAAACCTAAGTGCTAGGGCAAATTAATTTAATTCCTAGGCCATTAATAGGCTGTTTGAGATTAATAAAATCTCTTGCAATTTATTTAGAGACTTTTGTTTAACGAAATAATTATTACTAATTACTTGATGAGATAATAATAATTCTTTGGAGAATTAATATTCCGCATTTAATTTAGATTATCTCGCTTGCTTGATCTAGTGTTTAGATTATTTATTAGATGAAAGAAATCAAATGCAGTTAAGACAAGACTTGTTAATGCATTATTTAGCAAACTTAGTTTTATTAAGTTAAGTTTTAAAAAAAAATTTATTCCGTTTGTGCCCAAAAAGTTTGGGCATGACATGTGACACATTGAGAGTTTGATGCTTGTTTAGTTGGAGTTGATCATGGTGTCATGGATGCTACTTGTTCTTAGGGACTGACATGATTATATTTGTAGGTGATTTATTGGTTGTGTTGGATTGGATACATGATTAGTTATGGCATTGTATCTTCTTGTTTGAAGATCATTGCTTTACTTTTCTTTTTGGGAGCTCATGGTATGCATTTGAGTTCTTTTATTATGTGAGGGCCTTGATTGATTTTTCATTAGGAGATGGTTATCATGATATAATGGATAGCTTTATTACACTTTTTAATGGGAGCTAGTTGTTGGGAGATAGGTGTTGTACACCTTGCATAATAATTTTATAATTTTTAAAATTTTATTTATTATATGAGTTGCACAAGGATGTGTAACATGTAGAGATTCCTTTGGCATATTCTTGGGGCCACTTTGATGTTGTATTGTAACATTGTAATCTTATATTATAATTATTTAATATTGGGGAAAGATATTTAAAAAGAGAAAAATTAGTAGCCAATATTAAATGTATGGTCAATGGTTAGGTAGCACACGGTTTTACTTTACCACTAGTATTTGTGTGAGATTTTGTCTATAAAAGAAAACACATGTTTAGTGGTTAAGGTTGGTTGGTGGTTTGGGCTATCATTGCATTGAGTCCTTTGGAGGATTATATTTGTGGAGCATGGCAAGGGATGTGTGGATTCATGCTTGGACACATGAGAATACATTAGAGGGCTTGATGGTTCAAGAGTATTCATTGTAACTTTGTAAGTGCTTTGTATTGCTTTATGGTTAAATAATGCATTAAGTATGAATATTTTTGGGGCTCGGGTTTTTCCCTCATGAGGGTTTTCCCCGGGTATATCTTGTGTTATCTTGTGACTTGTCTATTTAATCTTTACATTATGGTGATTCTGTAATCTTGTATGCATGAATTTATTTTATAGGTTATGTAGGAAATGATTAAATGATTTTGGGTTTAGACCATTATATCCTAACACTAGTGACTTTGATGTTTGGCCGTTTTGTATCTTCTTGGTTTGACTCTTCTCTTTGGGAGCTCTTGGTGTGAGTTATTTGATCGTGTTGGGGCCACAAATGATATTTTGTTAGAAGATGGTTTTTCATGCTACCATGGAAAGCTCAATATCATGATTCAGTGGAAGCTTGTGGTAGTGATATGGATTCACCATTGAATGGTGGATGCTCTTTTTTAGTGTTTATTGGTTTCATGGTTGGACTCTTGGATTATGTTTTCATTACAGTGATAGTTATTTGGCATCTTGGGTTTCATTGACAAGAGATGGTTATCTTCAAGTGATTTGGATATGTTAAAATCTTGGAGGCATGGATGAATCTTGGAGTCTTTGGTGGAGGTGTTTTATATGCTTTGTCACTTGATATTTTATCATGTTTGACAGGATGTAAATGTTATAATGTTATGGTTTACTCTTGATTGCTAGCCTATAGTAGTGGCATGATATAGGTGTTGCAAGGTTAATTAGAATGAGATGTTTATGTGTTGTCATTGATGTAAACATGCTTTGGTTGTCATTAGTGATTTCTTGGTGTAAGTATTGTTGATCTTTGTATGCAATTGTGTTGGGTAATTTTCTCCACATATCTTTTATGTTGCATATCTATTCTTGCGGGTTGGATACATTTTTAGGATATGTTTGGAGATGTTATATTTTGGATTTGGTGCTCCAGATTGATATGGTGAGGAAGTTGTGTTTACTAGTATGGTTGACAGTGTTTGATAGTGTTCCTATAAAATGCATGCTTCACATTTCTCCACATTACAGTTTCTGGCATTGTATTTTTGGAGTTAGGATGATAATGTCCTTAGCTTAATTCTATTCAATTGGCACATGTTCTTGGGCTTCAGAAGCATGATTTTCAAGTTTGATGGTGTTTACTCTAGGTTTGGCCAACCTCAGGTGTTTACACTCTACTTTGTTGCTCTTATGATCATGGACTTTGGTATATTGTGTTTGATAACCATTTTGATCCTAATTAAGTTGTATTGTCGTCCACTTTACATTATTCTCCACCACTAAATGTTTAGTAGTGACCTAATTTGAATTGTGTTCGGTTAAGTTGCTTAATCGACCTTGGGAGATTTTGTATTTGAGAGGATGATATATATAGTGATACTTGGACATTGGAATGATTGTATGCATGTGTGTGTATGGGTGAAAGAAAGTAGAATGCGATGAAGGTGTATGAAAGAGGATCTATCTTCCTGACAGTTTGACAATTGGTGTTGAGTTGGTGAAAAGAGTTGAGTTGTGTGAGCTTTCATGTGTTAGCTACTAGAAGCAGTGAGCTTAAGGTATCTAAAGAGCTTGTAGTTGCATAAGTGCATTTGTCGTGGATTCTTTCTCTTTTATTATTCTTTATTTTTGCAGTGAGCCTCTTATTTCTTTCTCACAAGCAATGAGCCTTTCTTTGTAAAAATCACCTTAGCTGGTGTCACCCTAATAGGTGTTCATATATTGAGAATAGCTTCTCTGTGGTTTTTCCCCTAACAGGGTTTTCCACATAAAATCTAGTGTCTCATTGTGTATGGTGTGTTTGATGTTTCATGTTAATAATTTATGTGGATTATGTGTTACTGTTAAATTGTTGCAGATCTACTTTGGGAAATAAGTTTAAGATTTTATACAATTGATTCACCCCCCTGATGTAGAGTAAGTTGTCTCTCACCTATTTATGCTACCTTGTCTAGGTATCTCCTCCAAGCTACACACGAACCATCCAATGATTCTACGCCTCACACCCTCCAAGGGTTTGCAAGACTTACCCTCTCTGACCTTCCCAAGGTCCTTAGGCTAGGGTAAGAACTTGTTGTTTTTGAGTTCCATTTTCTTGCTTAGGAGACCTTGTTTTCCCACTCCCTTTCACACGCAACCGAAGAGTTCAACCCCTCTACCACATGATCTTCATTCCACAAACTACACACATAAGGATGGATGATTTTTCATGGATTCCTAACCCTAATCCTTTCTCAAGAGCTTTGACCTTTACCAATTCCAAGTTTTACAAACAAACTGCACTTTTAGGCCTAATAGGAGACCTAATTCTAGTAGCCCTATGAACAGGGTATTCTGCATTTATCTAATAAACTTCCCAAACAACCCTATGAAATATTTTACATTATAGACACCCTTTTGGGGTTTACATACAATATTGCAAAACCGGAGGTTGGTTTTGTCATTAACATATCTAACCCTTTACCAGTTAATTAGGCCTAATTTCCCCTTCCTAGGCCTAGAAAGTAGGGATTGGTCAAAAATCCTTCACTGGTTTGATTGAATTTGTGAATTGATGTTGGTTTGATGTATGTAATTCCATATGGAATTCCAAACCAATCATACTTCACCTCCAACCACTGGATTCACCCAATCAGGGTCAGATTAATTGAAGGTCTCAAGCGCATGATTCAAAGTGATAAGAATGGAACTGATATATTGTGTGGCATTTTTCATATTGTTGATTCTAAGGTCATTCCTATAAATAGATGTACTGAGAACTTAGGTTATTCACAACCTTCTACACAAATCAATCATTGTATTCCTTTGACCACTCCAATGGCTAGTATTCCTACTTTCACTTCAAATATCATGACTACATCAACTCAAAATATCATACCTACAACCATTAGTCATGGGGGAAATCCCTCTTCTTCAATAACCCTTCATCCTTACCCTCAATAAGTATTCCCCTTTCCTCTCACCCAATCAATGTGACACAAGGGGGAAATTCATCGAATCATTCTATTCCTCCTTTTAGTATCCCATTTCCTACTCAATCGTCTTCTATGCCTACTTACCATAGTGTTCCTCCACCTTATTCTCAATCAATGTCTTCTTTCAACAACATCACACCACCTTCTCAATCAAATATTTCTAATATGAATTCTTCAACCAAAGTGACCATTAATAATCTTGCTCAAACTGTGTCATCATTGCAACAACAAATTGCTTCTATGAGTCAATCCAAGTTTAGTGTGCCCATGTTTGATGTTGCAAGCCCATTTTATCTTGATATTGTTAGAGCTGTCCCTCCTAAACATGTTGAAGTCCCTCAATTGGAACTCTATAATGGAAAAGGTGATCCTTTAACACATATCAAGACATTCCAAACTTTGTGTATTGACTTTGCTTATGATCAAAGATTGCTTTCAATATTGTTTACTAGAACATTGAGAGATAAGGCTTTGCAATGGTATTTCTCTTTGCCTTCCTATTCTATTACTTCTTTTCAACAATTTGAAAATGCTTTTATTGAACAATTTCAAAACAACATAGGTCCTAAAATCACTTTGACTGATTTAATGCATTGTAAACAAGGTGTTAAAGAAAAAGTGATTGATTTTATTGGCAGATATAAGCATTTGTGTTCTCAAATTTCTTTTCAAGTGCCTAATAATGATATTCAAAGAATTTTCATTTCTAATTTGAAAATAGATATTAGAGACAAACTTCTCCTTTCTGAGTTTACTTCCTTTCCCTAGTTGTGCGCAACACTTCATAATTATCAACTGACTGTGATTCAACTGGAGCAATCCACTCCTATGGCTCTGAGTGATAAGGGTGGCAATGCTCAACAACTGTTTGTGAAGTTCAAACCTAGAAAAGGATTCCCAAAATTCAATGACAATATCAACAACAACAATGTGAATGCTACAATAGGTGTGCCTCCTATTTCTAATTTTTTCAAAAGAGAAAGACAATTTAATCCTTTGAATGAATCTTTACATAGCATCATGTGTTAGTTGTTACACATAAATGTTATTAAACTTACTCCAATAAAACCAGTTGACCCTTCTAAGGCAGCCTCACCCTACTTTGATAATAATTCTTTTTGTCAATTTCATCGTCAACCAGGTCATGACACTGAGAAATGTTTTCTATTGAAAAGTAAGATTCAAGATTTGAATAATAATAATACTATATCTGTGGTAGGTGTGAATGATAAGGGAAACAAATTAGTAGCCCCTCCTAATCAAAATCTTAAGATTTTTATTGATCCTTTACCTTCTCATACCTCTAACATGATTGAGATTGAACATACCTCTTTCTCTCCTTTGGATGTGACTACTATGGTTCAAAATTTGGTGAATATGGTAGAGAAACAAAGAAAACCTAAGGATTTATGTATCACATTTGACCCTAGTGAGACTATTAGAGAACTTGATGGACCTCTATACATAGTTGTAAAGATTCAAGAAATGCCTTGTCGTGGTGTGCTTATTGATCCCTCTTGCATGGTTAATATCATCACTAAGGAGTATCTTTTAGCTTTACGTTTGCATAAAGCAATCTATGATGACACTAATATGGTCGTTAAGTTATGTGATGGATTCTCTTGTCCTACCATTAGTTATATCACACTTCCTATTGAGGTTCACACCAAATCTATGGATGTCAACTTTGTTATCATTCCTTCCTCTGAGTAATTCTAGGTGAAGTTGGGCTATCCTTATGAAGCAATCATCGGTGAGGAGGGACCTCAAAGAGATCAATCCGAACTAGTGAGAACGAGTAACCACAACAGAAATACATAGATATGATGGAGGCAATGCAGAACATATAGTTTTATTGCATGAAATTAGATTACATCCAACCGGTAACAACTGGGTTACAACATACCCGCACATAGGCTTGGTAGAATACATCACAACAGGGACCTTGAATCGAAAGATCTATCTTCTAAGAATTGTCTATCTATCTGATACTCTAATTGATTCTAATTGATTTCATTCTAAAGCATGATTAAAAATATATATATATTGATCCAAAGGATCCAGTCAGCCCAAAAGGGATCAAAACCCGAAGAACAAGAACTAACATGCAAAATGAAAAAGGTCAGCCTCCACCAAGAGATTCCTTCAGAAAATCCAAAGGATGAAACATAGATCACAGGAAAAGATTGGCCACATGCCAAGGAACATCGAAATCAATGCTCAAGGCTCTACAAGATTCAAAATGGGTTCCGATAGATCACCAGAATAGGTCTCAAGCAACCGGTAACAAGAAAATATCATGGAAACCGGTAGCGATTTATTGTCGGTAAGAGATCCAAATGAGATGCGGTCTAAAAGAAAGAAAGATGATCAAGTCTTCAAGTAGAATCCAACTCCACAGGATCCGGTGAGCCAAAACTAGGGAACACAGAAAGGAAAACTGAAACTGCAAACATAAAAAAAAATAGAAAGGAAAATGTTTTTGGTTGATGCAAGACTGTTGTGAACCGGGGATGCTCCTGCATCAGACATCCGAGGTTAATGAAAAAGTGAGCCTCTCAATTTTCTGAGGTTAGAGGGAAACCAAGGCAGTCTACCTCTACATAAGAAATCCAAGATGAATCTTCAACTGGTATGTTCTTCCACTTCACAAGATATTCTTTGTACTGACTGTTCGTGGTACTACGCCCAATCCTACTATCTAGAATCTCTTCCATTTGATCTACTTCCTTCTGGGGAAATTGTTTCTCAAGGTCTACAACACTGTCCTTACTGAATTTGGGTTCATGATACTCATGAAGATCTGCAATATTGAATATAGGTGAAATACTTAGACTATCTGGTAGCTCTACTTCATATGCATTTCCAGAACTGAACTTCCTCAAAATCTTATAGGGTCCAAAATTCTTCATCTGCAACTTATTATAATTTCCAACCGGGAATCTCTATTTTCTCAAGTATACCATCACTTCATCGCCAACTTCAAATTCCTTATGTCTCCTCTTCTCATCTTCCTTCTCCTTATATTTTCTCTTCATGTCTTCCAAATTCTATTTAACTTGAATATGCAATGTTGCCATGTGATCTACAAAATTTTCTGCTTCTGAACTCTTCCAATCTTCACTACTAATGTCCCTTAATTCTGCTATTCCTCTAGGATGCACTCCGGTAACAATCTCAAAAGGTGTTTTTTTGGTACTTCTATTCACTGAATTGTTATAGGAAAACTCTGCTTGTGCAAAGATCAAATCCCAACTTCCGGTTTTATCTCCCACTAAACATCTCAACAAATTTCCCAAACTTTGGTTAACAACTTCTATCTGTCCACCAGTCCGTGGATGAAAAAAAGAACTGAACTTCAAATCTATCTTCATCTTCTTCCAAAGTGTTCTCCAAAAATACCCAACAAACTTAGTGTCTCTGTCTGAAACTATTCTCTTGTTGGCCATTTGATGGAATTGATTATGTGTTGCATTGATGTTTTGTCATTGATGCCAACACTAGCTATTTGGATGCTTTACTGACACCCTTCTGGTCCAAGTAGGTTGCATGTGTTAGACACAATGCACCACTAAGAGGTGGGTGAATTAGTGGTTCTTAATCTTTTACCCTTTAACTAACTTATGTGTGTATGCCATTCATGGGATCTAACATAATGTAGACTTACCAGTTAGTGAGGAGACTAGACACAGATGCATTCACATAAGGGGGCATCATATAACACCAGTATGTATGAGGAAAACCCAATATGGGAAAAAAAAACCTCGATGAGCAATGTTGCTGGAGTCTACTGCTCCAATCTAGCCTCACAATAAAATCTATTAGAATCTTTAGGGCTATAACCCAAGGAGCACCAACCCTTGATTTAGGGCACCAACCCAAGGAGTACCAACCCCTGATTTAAGGCACCAACCCAAGGAGCACCAACCCCTGACTTGTTTATGGGCTACAACCCCTGCACCGAGCTACAAATCAGTGATCACAGTAAATATTCAAATACAAAAGTAATCATACTATTACAAGTGAGCCTTGAAACCATCTCATATACCTCACTCTATCGGTGAGACACCTTCTTTGCTACACCAGTACACCACTCTTTCTGCTGCTCTCATTTGTTGCTTTGCTTGCCGGTAAATTCTACTAGTTCACCTTTCCTCTATTCTTCTCTACTAGATCTCCTCCTCACTGCTCTGCTCTTTACCAATACTATACTCTGCTGGTTCTATGTCTTCCCTCTCTGCAACTTCCTTCACTTCTTCTCTACCGGTATGGACACTACCGGTTCTGCACTGCTACCGGTTGAACACTTCAACCTGGTTCTCCCTCACACTTAGTCTCTTCTTAGATAATAGCTAAGTACTTCACTAATTTTGTCTCACATGTAGAAGTAACACTTAATCACTTCACAACAACACTATCTTCTTCTATTCATCAACTCTACTCTCTCATCTAGCGGCAACCATCTCTGATTTTGGCTTGCATATTTATAGACTGGTTTTCCCGTAAAAAACCAATTCAAATCTCAGGCGGTTAGGGTTTTCTCATCAACCTCGAGGCAAACCAAATCCAATCAGATCATGTCTGATTTGATCTCCCAGACAACCAACTATACATGTCCACCATTAATGCGCCTTCCAATACACATCTTTTAATCTTAGCAACCACGACCTCATCTCTTGACCCGCCTCTATCAAAATGCCATTAATGTTTATGCTATTTCCTTCTCAAGGCCTTCTCACAATCTGATCTTCTTGCTTAGATCAAGGCACCAACAACTCCTTGATTTGTCTTTGTCGCTCATTCTTCCTCGAGACGCACTCTTCTGATCTGATCCACAAATCACATGATTCATATTAAATGCGCTGCGACCTCTGCGTGCTTTCCACCTCATCTCTTTGTGGCATCCACGTCGGCATCCACCACTGCTTGACCCATTGTGTCGGTATGGATTGGATCACTGACCAACTCCATTACTGAGTTCATCTACCTATATACTAACCCTGCCGGTTAAACCCTCAAACTGGTCATTCATCAACCTTGCACTTTGCTTCTCTTCCAGTGGACTACTCAATTGGGAAGCACTCTTGCTAACCTACCTTATGCACATATTCATCAGATGGGGAGTCTTTTTCATCAACACCTTGACCATATTACCAATGGACTTACATAACGGTAAACACTCTTGATGACACCATGTCATCAACCTTCCACAGACTCCATCTTCAATCAGGTCATTCTCCTCTATCTGCATCTACTAATGGGATGGGGTTTGGGATAGACTACCCTAGTCTATGCTCTTGGATCCTTTCCTTGGATCACCAGGTGTTCTAACCACACCCTAGGGTCTCTATGACTTCCCCTTCTTGTGGAATCCCCTGACCTTGCCCAATCCACCCAACAACAACTTGAAATACCACTCCTAAGGTCTCACCTACTCATGAGATTCAAAGAACCCTTACTTAGGCTAATAAAGGTTTGGCTTGTTCCACACCTTCTGAGGTTCTAGAAAGGATAGGATAGGTCTTGGACATGGTTATCCATGCATTCATGTGCCCCAAGAGGTTTTCAACTTCCAACTCCTTACCGATTTCACTATTTTGTCTTTTACCTACAAAATAGGGCTACAAGGAATGTGCCCAATTAGGCCTCCTATCCGGACTTTTAGGGCTCCCTCTTGCAAATGATGCATATGCTTGTGAAACTTACCAAAATACCTACTATTAATTTGGAAAGGGCTTAAGGATTTTTTTGGTTTTGGGCCTCCAAGTGTCCGTACACTGCCCTAGGTGAATTTTGGGGTTTTTAAGGGTTTTGAAGAGGGTTTTTAGGCTTGCCAGGGTCATAGTGTTGGTTTGTTGATTTCACCACCTTTTCTGGATTGGTGGAAGCTCCTCCTTCACACAAATGGTGATCCACTCACCCCTCTACAACTCCTCCAAAGGGTACCTCCTCCTTTGTCCTCCCTCGCTCTTCTGGACCTCTGCAACTTCACCCCTTCCTAGCCGGGCACTGTCTAGTCTCGCCTAGGAGTGGGTTTTTGGTTGGCTTCCCTGCATCTTCAAGGGCCCTACTTGCTCTAAAGTAATGTAAAGGGTCTATACTCCTATTCCCCAAGGTTTCATGGTGATTCCACAATGGGGAAAGGAGTTAACAACCCATTTTCTCAAAACAGTCCAAAACTGGACAGTGAGAAGGTAATTTACAAAATATTTACAAACACACCACACTTGCAAAACAAAACCTAATATAAATGCTCAAAATGGAAGTAAATACACCATATAAGACTCTCAACATAGGTTTTCTCAAAAATCAATCCATTAATAATCTTTTCTTACTCCATTTGTGCCGACTGGTAACAAAATTGCAGTCACAGTCAAGTCACTTTCTTTTTGGCTGTACAACAACTGAAATCCAACCCCTTATCTTAGGGTTTGCAACTACTTATACTAACCTTTCCTTGATGTGTGTGCCCATATTAGGGTTGTCCATGCTAAACTAAAGATCTTGACCCACTAGGTGGAAAAGTTGCTTGACAACTTTGAAAAGTTGTCATGCAACTTTTGCAACTTTTGAGCAACTTTCTCAATGTTGCTTTCCTTGACTCCTAGACCCACATTGGGCTATCCTAAGGACACCACCATGCTAAGAAGTACCCTAAATACCTCAAAGGCACACATACCCTCTATTTTCAAGAAAACTCAACTTAGACTCATGAACCTAGGACCCAAACTAGGACCAATGGGCACATGGCTCTTATTTTATATACAATGGCTTCTTAAAGAAGCAAGAACACAAGAAAATCAAATAGTGGGAGCCCTTTGAAGGGTGATACTACACCATACTCCCCATCTACAACAAACTAAGGAAATAGGGGAGTGAGGAGAGCCGGATCAATGCCAAGCTTCTTGAACTTGCTTTCTTCAACCCAAGTAGCTTTAGACACAGGTTGATCTGCCCACTTCACCAAGTGCTCCATGTAAACCTGGTGCCTAGTAGACTTCTTCACCCTTGACTTAGAGATCTCCTCTTTTATAGGCTACTTCACTTGGGGTAAGGCATTCACATCCAAGTCTTGTAGTACCTCGGCTTGATTCTTAGTTCGCCTTGCTATCTCACCCTTATACATTATTAGATTAGCAACATTAAAGACTGGTGAAATGGCTAAATCTGAAGGAAGATCAACCTTGCAGGTGCCCTCACCGTATTTTGACAAAATTCTACAAGGTCCTACCCTCTTTATTTGCAATTTAGTAGGCTTACCACTTTGCATTCTAGCTTTGCTCAAATGGACCATCACATAGTCACCCACCTTGAACTGAACCTCTCTCCTTTTCTCATCTAGTTTGGCCTTCAGTTTTTGAGTGGATTCAAGGATGGCTCTCTTGACCTGCTCTTGGACATCCTTGATGGTTTGAGTAAAGTCCTCTGCTTGACCACTCTTCATCTCCATGGAACCAAGTTCCCTAAGTTCACACACTCCCCTTGGATGTCTACCATAGACAACCTTAAAAGGACTCCTTCCAGTGGTCTTATTCACACTGTCATTATAGGCATACTTTGCTTGAGGAATGATTAGATCCCATGTTTGCCCATACTCCTTAGTTAAACACCTCAACAAGCTGCCTAACACCCTATTAATGACTTCAGTTTGACCATCAGTTTGTGGATGGTAAGCTGAGCTAAATGAGAGATTAGTTCCTAGTCTCCTCCATAATGTTTGCCAAAAATGGCCCATGAACTTGATGTCCCTATCTAAAACAATGCTTAATGGAAATCCATGAACCCTTACAATCTCCTTAAAGAAAAGATGTGCAATATAGCTAGCATCATGTGTAGTCCTACATGGAATGAAATGGCTCATCTTGGAAAATCTATCTACTACCACATAGATGCTATCCACTCCTGTCTTTGTCTTGGGGAGTCCTACTACAAAGTCCATGCTTATACATTCCCAAGGCCTATTTGGGATCAACAATGGTTGATAGAGACCAGCATTACTTGATCCTCCTTTTTCCCTTTGACACACACCACATTTCTCTACATACCTTTTCACATCTCTTGGCAACTTGGGCCAAAAGTAGTACCTCTATACTAGATCCAAGGTTTTGTTGACTCCAAAGTGTCCACTTAGACTACCATTGTGTTTCTCGTGGATGAGGTTTTCTCTCATGGATCCTCTAGGCACACATAACTGATTACCTTTGAACAAGAGACCATTTTGGAGAGTGTAGCCTGCATACTCACCATGAAAATGGTTCTCAAACTCCTTGCAAACTTTGTAGGCTGATGAGAAGTCTTCATCTCCTTCATAGAGGTCCTTGAAACCTTCTATTCCTATGCTCTGCAATTGTAACTCTTGAATTGTCAACAACTTTTGCTTAAAGCATCTGCCACCTTGTCAAGTTGCCCCTTTTTATGCTTGATGGTGAAGGTGAAGGATTGGAGGTATTCCATCCATTTCAAATGTCTATTGCTAAGTTTCTCTTGAGTGTTAATGTAACTCAAAGCTTGGTTGTCTGTGAACACCACAAATTCCTTTGGGAGTAGGTAATGCCTCCATTTTTTGAGAGACTGAACTAGTGCATACAACTCTAGGTCATAGGCTGAGTACTTCTTCTTTGCTTCATTGAGCTTCTCACTAAAAAATGCCACAGGTCTTCCCTCTTGAATCAATACACCCCCTACTGCAATTCCACTTGCATCACACTCCAATGTGAATAGCTTGTAAAAAGTAGGTAGGAGTAGGATGGGTTTTGTGGCTACTTCTTGCTTCAATAATTGGAATGCTTTATCAGCCTGCTCAGTCCATTTGAACTTAGTTTTAAGGCCTCCTTTTATGGTGTCAAGGACTGGTGCACATATGCCATTGAAGTTCCTCACAAACTTCCTATAGAATTGAGCTAAACCATGGAAACTCCTAACTTCAGTCTCTGTTCTAGGGGTAGGCCAATTCAAGATTGCCCCCACTTTGCTTGGATCCATCTTCAAGGTTCCCTTAGACACCACAAATCCTAAGTAGACAAGCTCTTGCTTCAAGAAGTCACACTTCTCTAGGTTGATTGATAACTTCTCCTCATGCAACCTCTCTAAGACTAACCTCAAATGCTCAAGGTGCTCCTCTTTGGTTCTGCTATAGATGAGAATGTCATCTAGGTACACCACCACAAACCTGCCTATGAAATCCTTTAACACCTCATTCATAAACCTCTTGAAGGTGCTTGGGGCATTGGTGAGTCCAAATGGCATCACAAGCCATTCATACAACCCTTCTGGAGTCTTGAAAGCAGTCTTCCACTCATCACCCTCCTTAATTCTAATCTAGTGATAACCACTTTTAAGGTCAAACTTGGTAAAATACATAGCACCTCCTAGGCAGTCCATCAAATCCTCTATTCTAGGAATAGGAAACCTATACCTTATAGTGATCCTATTGATTTCCCTTGAATCAGTGCAAAGTCTCCACTTGCCTCCCTTCTTTGATGCTAGCACTACCGGGACTGCACATGGGCTGATGCTCTTCTTGATCAGTCCTTGTTCCAAAAACTCCTACACTTGCCTTGCCACCTCCTTGTTTTGGTTAGGTGTGAGCTTATATGCAGCTTTATTAGGTAAGGATGCACTAGGAACAAATTCTATTTGATGGCTTATAGACCTTCTTGGTGGGAGTGTTGCAGGTGCTCCGTCACTCACTATGTCCTTATACTCTTGCAACATTTGCTTCACCTCCTTGGGTACCTCTGCCTACAACTTGTCTTCCTCCTCCTTTGGTTTCACAAAGATGGTACACCTCACTATCTCCTCCTTATGTAGCAAGTGTAAGAACTCTTTACCTGTAGCCAATAAGACACTAGGTGTTCTTGAGGTTCCCTATTCATTCTCTATCAAAGACTGAATCTTAAAGGTTTTGCTATCCTTCTTGAAGGAAATGGAGTTCTCCTCTCCATCATAGATCACCTTCCTATCAAATTGCTAGGGTCTACCTAGCAATAGGTGACAAGCATCCATGGGTAACACATCACAAAGGATCTTATCCTTGTATCCTCCAATAGAAAACTCTACCCAATTCTGTTCATTGACTAGCACACTCCTCTCTTGATTCAACCATGTCACCTTGTAAGGGTTAGTGTGGGGTATCCTTGTGAGTTTCAACTTCTTGGCTACCTCCTCTGATATTATGTTATTAGTTGACCCTGAATCAACTATCACCTTGCAAACTTTACCAAGGATCTTGCATCTCACCCTAAACAATGCTCTCCTATGCTTAGGCTCATTCTTAACTGGCTGTCTTATCAAGACCCTATTGAACATTAGATTTTCTCCAATCTCTGATTCAATATGGTCCACCTCAGGTGTCTTTCTACTTGATGTGTCCTCATGTGCATAAGCAACCCTCTTTCCACTGTTTGATGAGGTAGGCTTGTTAGGGCATCTATAGGCCGGGTGTCCCAATTGACCACAATTATAACATTTCATAGTTGAAAAGTAGGAGTTACCCCTACCAGTACCTCTACCCCTACTTGGACCCCCTTGTGCCCCTCTTCCTCTAGAATGGCCCCCTCCGAGATTGGTTTCACTGCTATGTTCAGTCAACTTGGATTCTCCTTGGTTCCTCTGTTGATTTGCCTTGCTTTGGTAACCACCTCGGTGATTCATTTGATCTCTACCTCTGCCTCTACCCCTGTTATTAGAGTCTCCTTTTCTTTTGTTCCTCTCTTCCACCTTGGTAACAAGCTGATGACATTTTTGGACAGTGGTAGGAGTCCATAGGCTTATTTCCTCTTGAATGTTCCACTTTAGACCACTTAGATACCTAGCCACCTTGATAGATTCATCTTCTTGGACTTTGGATCTAAGACAAAGCTTTTGAAATTCTTCGGTGCAAGAGGTCACATCAATGTCTTTTTGTTTCAATCCTTGTCTCTTATTATGAAGTTGAACTTCATAATCCTCTGGTAAGTAGTTCTCCTTGATCTTACTCACCATGGCCTTTCAATTTGCAATAGGTAGCTTCCCCATGCTAACTCTCTCTTCTTGCAGGTACTTCCACCATGTCAAAGCTGCTCCCCTTAGTCTTGATCTGGCAACCTTAACCTTTTGAGCTTCTATCACTCCCTCACACTCAAAGTGGTTCTGCATACCCTCAATCCATTCCATGACAGTGTCAATGTCTATCCTTCCACTAAAATGTGGCAATCCTTCAAAAGCTTTGGTGTTCAAAGCCTTAATAGCCTTTACAAATGGTTCTTCATTGAACAAGGGATCTGGTTTAGGTATAATGTCATCTATGTCTATAGTTTTCTTTCCTTTATCCATGGTGTCCTCACCCCAAGGTCCATGTGTCCTTTGATCCACCACTTCTTGCAGCTTGTCCCTTATCTCACTCATAGCTTCTTCAAGGAGTCTATTCTTCTCCTTCTACTCTTCTACCTCCCTAGCCAACTCTACATTAGTGACCATTATGCTTTCCCCTACTGATTCACCAGAATACAGAGACATGCATGGTCCACCAAACCTTTAACTTGCTCTGATACCAATTTGATGGGATGGGGTTTGGGATAGACTAGCCTAGTCTATGCTCTTGGATCCTTTCCTTGGATCACCAGGCGTTCTAACCACACCCTAGGGTCTCTATGACTTCCCCTACTTGTGGAATCCCCTGACCTTCTCCAATCCACCCACCAACAACTTGAAATACGACTCCTAAGGTCTCACCTACTCATGAGATTCAAAGAACCCTTACTTTGGCTAATAAAGGTGTGGCTTGTTCCACACCTTCTAAGGTCCTAGCAAGGATAGGATAGGTCTTGGACATGGTTATCCATGCATTCATGTGCCCCAAGAGGTTTTCAACTTCCAACTCCTTACCGATTTCACTATTTTGTCTTTTACCTACAAAATAGGGCTACAAGGAATGTGCCCAATCAGGCCTCCTATCTGGACTTTTAGGGCTCCCTCTTGCAAACGATGCATATTCTTGTGAAACTTCCCAAAAGACCTACTATTCATTTGACAAGGGCTCAAGCATTTTTCTAGTTTTGGGCCTCCAAGTGTCTGTACACTACCCTAGGTGAATTTTGGGGTTTTTAAGGGTTTTGAAGAGGGTTTTTAGGCCTGCCAGGGTCACAATGTTGGTTTGTTGATTTCACAACCTTGTCTAGATTGGTGGAAGCTCCTGCTTCACACCAATGGTGTTCCAATCACCCCTCTACAACTCCTCCAAAGGGTACCTCCTCCTTTGTCCTCCCTTGCTCTTTTGGACCTCTGCAACTTCACCCCTTCCTAGTCAGGCACTATCTAGTCTCGCCTAGGAGTGAGTCTTTGGTTGGCTTCCCTGCATCTTCAAGGGCCTTTCTTGCTTTGAAGTAATGTATAGGGTCTGTACTCTTATTCCCCATGGTTTCCTAGTGATTCCACAATGGGGAAAGGAGTTAACAGCCCATTTTTTCAAAACAGTCCAAAACTGGATAGTGAGAAGGTAATTTACAAAATATTTACAAACACACCACACTTACAAAACAAAACCTAATCTAAATGCTCAAAATGGAAGTAAATACACCATATAAGACTCTCGACATAGATTTTCTTGAAAATCAATCCATTAATAATCTTTTCTTACTCCATTTGTGCCGATTGGTAACAAAATTGCAGTCACAGTCAAGTCACTTTCTTTTTGGCCATACAACAACTGACATCCAACCCCTTATCTTAGGGTTTGCAACTACTTATGCTACCCTTTCTTTGGTGTGTGTGCCCATATTAAGGTTTTCCACGCTAAACTAAAGATCTTGACCTACTAGGTGGAAAAGTTGCTTGACAACTTTGAAAAGTTGTCATGCAACTTTTGAGCAACTTTCTCAATGTTGCTTTCCTTGACTCCTAGACCCACATTGGGCTATCCTAAGGACACCACCATGCTAAGAAGCACCCTAAAAACCTCAAAGGCACACATACCCTCTATTTTCAAGAAAACTCAACTTAGACTCATGAACCTAGGACCCAAACTAGGACCAATGGGCACATGACTCTTATTTTATATACAATGGCTTCTTAAAGAAGCAAGAACACAACAAAATCAAATGGTGGGAGCCATTTGAAGGGTGCTCCTACACCATCTACACAACCTTGCATTCTTCTTTATCAACTCTGATCATATCTCAACTAGTTTTTCAAAGTGACAAACTCATTACTCTTCATCTGTATCGACATCTCAACGTGCCTTCTCAAATAGTCCAGTGCATATCCCTGATTTCATGCACTTGAGGCATTCCTTTGTTTCATTGGTAGATCCAGTGTGAACCTTCAAACACCTACCTCTACCTTATCTACCTTATCTCATTGAACTATAATTCACATTATGCATAATAGGAGATAAGGTTCACTTACAGATGGGAGTGAGTCCTTGTCATCTACATCTTGTAGTGCACTCATGTGGCTTCCCTCTTTGTGCAATGAACCTTCAAATAGGCACATGTGATCCGGTGTGAGCACATTCACTATCAGTCATTGCTTCTCATGATGACTGCATATTCATCCAGTGGGAGTCCCGCTATTCTGCAACCACACAACATACCGGTGACCTATTCATCCTTCTCCTTCTATGTTGATGTGATTTATGTAACATTCTGCCTGTTCATCACAGACAACATCCAATAAATTTTCTCATCCTGCTTGTACACAAGTCATGACCTTTGCAAGATGACAACCACTCACTTGGTTGATCTGACTTCTCCATGTCAACACATCACTTACCGATTGACATCCTTTCCTTACCGGTGATTTGCAACACAAGTTGGTATTAAGGATATCTCATCTTTTACTCCTGCATGATAGTGTTGCACATACATCTCTCATACTGGTAGTAATCTCATATTGGTTGACATCAATGGCAACACAATGCCAACATAGTGGTTTCTGCTTGTTTTGGATCCGACATGATCAGGTAGGCTCTGATATAGTTTGGTGATGGAATTGTCTTGTTCATGCTACTCATGCTCATATTCGGTCTATTGGTTTTGGTCTGGTGGTCGGATGCTATCCTGCTTGCTTAGATGCTCAGTTTCTGGTTTTGGTGAGGGTTTCACCGACATATTTTTATGAAGATCTTTGATGAATTGCATAAGTGGTGTTGGTGCAACTTCTGGTGGAGTTTCAGGATGCTGATGGTGATCATGTTTGAGACTTGGTGGATGGAGATCATTTTTGTAGCATGTGGACCTATACTGGGTCTCGGTTGATCTAGGTTATGGACCGACTTTACTGTAATGTATGGATTGGACCTCTTGATGTGTTTCTAGGATGTCTTATGTGTTGGATATTACTTGTTTAGTCTAAGGCCAATATGGTTTGTAATTATATAATTGGTTTATTATCTGGTGGCCGACATAATTGTTTATGGTTGAGGGTTTGTATATATAGATGTAAGATCTCATTGTAGATCATCATGGTTATGTTAGAGGTCATGGTCAAGTAATGTAATGTGTGAATAATGTAATATCATTCAGGCAGTAGATTTGGTCGATCATTGGAGATTGAATTGAGTGTATGTAAGAGGATTTAGTCCTTTGGTATTGAGCTTAACCAAAACTGTACTCAGGCATATGAGATGCTATCTTTTGCAGTTCAACACTTCTCTGGATTGTAGTATGGATTTCTATGTAGTCAGTGAGGCTCCTTTTGTGATGAACAGTGTGCTCAAGGCTATTGGCCTTCCTACAAGTGTAGGCCCCTAAATTGTAACTCACATACTTATTGCAAAAGTATTATTTGACTGTGGGTAGGCTTCCCACCATGGTTTTTCCCTTTACCGGATTTTGCACATATTAATCTTGGTGTCATGTGGATGGTTTTTATTCTGTGATTATTTTTTATGCTTAATTGGTTTAACTGCTATTCCGGCATTAATGTTTTGTATTTCAATATTAAATTTTTAAATTGCTAATAGTTCCGGTAATATGTGACAACTGATTCACCCCTCTCAGTTGTCTTCCAGTTATTTTAACTATCTAACAATTGGTATCAGAGCTTTGGTCCTCTCTACAGAAAGCTTAACCACTTGAGGAAGATCATATGGCGACTAACAGTTCAAGTTCATCCAGTTCTTCTGGAGCTATCTTTTGGAGGGATATTCAGAGGCTTGATGGAACAAATTACACAGTATGGAAGATTCAGATGGAGACTCACCTAATATGTCTTGGCAAGGAGATTTGGGAGATCACACAGAATGGTGTAACACCTTATAATCCGAAATCTGACTATCCTCCTCCGGCAAACCTAGATAAGGATCTTGAGAATGATTGTAGAGCAAGAGAATCCCTCTTGTGTGCACTTTTTGATTAGCAAATAATTTGATTAACTGACAAATCATCTAGAAAGGCTATATGGGATAAGTTGGAGACTCTTAATGAAGGTGACCCTATAGTGAAGATTGCTAAACTTGATGGTTACCAGGTGAGATATGAAAACCTAAAGATGGAGGAAGATGAAAGGATTACTACATTCATGGAAAGGGTAAAGGAGATTGTTATGGGAATTCAATGTTGTGGTGGAGCTCTGAGCGAAGATAAAATTGTTTCTAAAGTCCTGAGAGCCCTACCACCGACTTACAAAATGAAGGCTACTGCTATTAATGAATTGAGAAAAATGGCTAATACATCTATCAACAGAGATACTTTGGTTGGGAAACATTTTCTTTTGAGCTTGAAGAATTTGGACCTTCTGGAGCTGTGAAGACTGAACTTGCTTTTCATGCATCTACATCTACAACTGGTAAGCAAGATTGGAAAGCTTTATATGTAAAGGAATTAGAAGATATGAAGAGAGAAGATGATGAGTTTGAGCAATTTGAAGCATTATTTGCTAGAAGAGTACCTAAAGGACTGGTATGAAGTAAGTATGAAGGAAAATCACCTTTGAAATATTGTGCATATAATAAGATTGGTCATTTTGCATCTATATGTCCTGAAAGGAATTCAAGATTTGAAGAAAGAGTTAGAAGATCATTTAAGCCTAAACCAGGATATCAGAACAAGTACAATTACAAGAAAAACAAAGACAAATCATGCTACATAGCGGATGAGGAAGGCATTACCGATTTTGATGATGAATCGATAGAAGACTCTGCTAGTGGTTCCGATAATGGGAAGGAATGGGTGTTCCTGGCTATCAAGGAAGATGATCCGATACTGGAAGTGAATGTACCTAAAGAGAAGGCATTTGCTACTAAAATTGAATACAAGGATGAATGGGTAATTGACAGTGGTTGTTCACATCATATGACTAGAGATAAAGGGAAGTTTCTATCTTTGCAAAAATTTGATGGCGGTCTAGTTAGATTTGGAGATGACAAAACATGTATGATCAAAGGAAAATGAACTATATCATTGGATGGTAAGAAAAATACTAACAATATTTATTATGTTGAAGGTTTGAGGCATAATATTTTGAGTGTAGGACAATTGGTAGATAAGAGATTTCAATTACAGTTCAAGGATGGAAAATGCAAAATCACTAACAGATCTGGTTTGGAGATTGCAATCGATACACAGAAAAAAGGTAATATATTTCATTTGAACTCTGGTGAGAAGACATGTTTGATCACATAGATTGATGAGAGTTGGCTATGGCATAAAAGGCTATGTCATGTGAATTTTGATTGCATTGTGAAGATCAATTCAACTAAGGCAGTTGGGAATATACCTAAGATTATGAAGCCCCATAATTCGGTATGTAAAGAATGTCAAATGGGTAAACAGGTTAGAACCTCTTTTAAGAGTATACAAGATAAATTAAATGATGTTCTTGATCTTATTCATACTGATTTATGTGGCACTGCTAGATTTAAGAGCTTTCAAGGTGATAGATATTTCATTCTAATCATTGATGATTATTCTAGAATGATGTGGGTTACTTTTTTAAAAGAAAAATCTGGAGCATTTGAAAAGTTTAAAATCTTTAAGGCTAAGTGGAAAATGAGATAGGATTGAAGATTAAATGTTTGAGTTTAGATCATGGTGGAGAATTTACATTCGGTGAGTTTAATAACTTTTGTGAGAAGCGCGGTATAAGAAGACAATTTTCTGCTCCCCAGACACCTCAACAGAATGGAGTTGTGGAAAGGAAGAACATAACTATCTTGGATGCTGTTAGAACAATGATGATGGAAGCTAGTCTACCTCATATCTATTGGAGAGAAGCAATGAGTACATTGGTTTATACATTCCACAAAGTACATATCAAAGGAGAAACCGGTAAGACACCTTATGAATTATGGTTTGGCAATACACCTACAGTTAAGTATTTCAGAATTTTTGGTAGTAAATTTTATATCAAGAGAGATGATATCATTGGGAAATTTGATCCTAGATGTGATGAAGGCATATTTATTGGTTATTATAATGAAAGAAAATCATATAGATGTTATAACAAGAGATTGCAGAGAATTGTGGAGAGTGCTAATGTCAAAGTAGATGAGCTGAACATAAGTCAAATCAGAGTTTATGAGAAGAAACCGAAAGTGGAAATGATTATATCTAAATTGGTAGCACCTTTACCAAAACATAGTGTTGAACTAGTTACTCTGGCAGTATCAGAGAATTATACAGTAACTGAAGAACAAGGAAGAGAAACAAAAATTCAGAAGACTCCTAGGTATGTGAGATTGAATCATTCAGAAGATCAAATCATTGGGGATACAAGCAATGGAGTGATGACAAGAAGAATACTTGTAACTAATGAGTTATGTTTAATTTCATAAGTTGAACCGATATTAGTAATTGAGGCATGTAAAGATGAATATTGGTTGAAATCTATGGAAGAAGAATTAGATCAGATTGAGAAAAATAACACATGGATCTTGGTTCCCTGGCCTAAAAAAAAAATATTATTGGAACTAAATGGGTTTTTAGGAATAAATTTAATGAGGATGGTCAAGTTATAAGGAATAAGGCTAGATTGGTTTGTAAAGGATATTCTCAGAAGGAAGGAATTGATTATGGAGAGACTTTTGCACCTGTAGCTAGGATTGAAGTTGTAAGATTATTTCTTGCCTATGCTGCTTATAAAAACTACAAGGTTTATCAGACGGATGTTAAATGTGCATTTTTGAATGGGGATCTTGATGAGGAAGGTTATATTGAGCAAACTGATGGTTTTTCACTATCAAATGATACAAATATAGTTTGCAGGCTAAGGAAAGCTTTATATGGATTGAAACAAGTACCTAGAGCTTGGTATGCAAGGTTGGATAAATATCTTTTGAAGCTTGGTTTTACTAAGGGTAGTGCTGACAATAATTTATATTATAAGATCACTGATGATGATATACTGATTATTGAAGTATTTATTGATGACATTATTTTTGGAGGTGAAGATAAGTTATGCATAGAATTTTCTAAGAATATAGAGAAATAATTTGAGATGTCTATGATTGGTGAGATGAAAATTTTCTTAGGTTTGCAGATTACTTAGACTGACAAAGGTATTTTCATCTGTCAAACTAAATATGCTAAGGAATTGTTGAAGAAATTTGGTATGGGAGATTCCAAACTGACAAGTACTCCTATGTTTACAAGTGAGATATTGACAAGAAAAGATGTTTCTACACCGGTAAATCCTACAAGATACAAATATATGATTGGAGGTCTGGTTTATTTGACTTAGACTAGGCCTGACATTATGAATGTTGTTTGTATTGTTTCAAGATTACAGAGTGGTCCTAGAGAAAATCATGAGATTACGGTGAAAAGGATTTTTAGATACCTATAAGGTACATCAGAATATGGTTTGTGGTTCCCTAAGGATGACAACTTTACTTTATGTGCATATACAGATGTTGATTGGGTTGGAGATATTGATGACCTTAAAAACACTTCCAGTGGAGCTTTCTTTCTGGGAAAGAAGTTGGTTTCATGTATCAGCAAGAAATAGTCATGTACTTCTTTATCTATTGCTGAAGCTGAGTATGTTGCTGCTACTACTAACTATACACAAGTTCTATGGATGAAGCAAATGTTGAAGGATACAAAGGTGGATTGTGATGCACTGGTAGTTATTCATTGTGATAACTTTGCTGCTATTGATATATCAAAGAATCTAGTATTTCATTCTAAAATAAAGTACATATCTATCAAGAATAACTTTTTGAAGGAAAATGTGGAAGCAAATGAAGTTATACTGGTTTATGTGAACACTAAAGAACAAATTGTAGATATTTTCACTAAACCTTTGCCCAAGGAATCATTTGAGTACCCGAGAGACAGATTGGGAGTTTTTGCCTCTCTGGTAGAGTCTTGATTGATGCGGGTTGGCATCAATCCAACATGCACTATCAGAGATACTATTCATTCCGACATTGATTTGAGATGCTACTGCTCAGGGGGAGTAGTCAGTTTTGTGACTAAGTGGTTTATATTTTTGCTTTGATATTTTTGTCAGATTTCTGACATTGATGTCAAAGGGGGAGAGATATTGATGTGAAAAGATAAAGAAATAAAAATAAAAAGTTAAAGGGGGAGAGATATTGACATTCAAAATCTGTATGTGGGAGATTGTTGGTTGTCTTCCATTGGGGGAGACTTGTTTGGCATTTCTTGATACTTAGATGTTTTTCACATCTAGTGTTACCATCAATGCCAAAGGGGGAGATTGTTGGCCATTTGGTGGAATTGATTATCTATTGCATTGATGTTTTGTCATTGATGCCAACACTAGATTTTTGGATGCTTTACCGACACCCTTCTGGTCCAGGTAGGTTGAGTGGTTCTGGTTGTTTTGGATCCAACATGATCTGGTAGGCTCTGATATAGTTTGGTTATGGAATTGGCTTGTTTATGATACTGATGCTCATATTCAGTCTATTGGTTTTGGTCTGGTGATTGGATGCTATCCTACTTGCTTACATGCTTAGTTTCTGGTTCCGGTGAGGGTTTCACAAGTAGAGCCTTTTATGAAGATCTTTGATGAATTGCATAAGTAGTGTTGGTGCAACTTCTGGTGGAGTTTTAGGATGCTGATGGTGATCATGTTCGAGACTTAGTGGATGCAGATCATTGCTGCAACATGTGGAACTATACTGGGTCCCAGTTGATCTAGGTTATGGATCGACTTTAATGTGACATATGGATTGGACCTCTCGATGTGTTTTCGAGATGTCTTATGTGTTGGATATTATTTTTTTGGTCTAAGGACGACATGGTTTGTAATTATATAATTGGTTTATTATCTGGTGGCTGACCTAATTGTTTATGGTCGAGGGTTTGTATATATAGATGTTATATCTCATTGTAGATCATCATGGTTATGTTAGAGGTCAAGGTCAAGGAATGTAATGTGCAAATAATGTAATATAATTTAGGTAGAAGATTTGGTCGATCATTAGCGATCGAATTGGGTGTATGTAAGAGGATTTAGTCCTCCAGTATTGAGCTTAATCAAAATTGTACTCAGGCATAGGAGATGCTATCTTTTACAGTTCAACACTTCTCTGGATTTTAGTTTGGATTTCTATGTAGTCAGTGAGGCCTGTTGGCCTTCCTGCAAGTGCAGGCCCCTCAATTGTAATTCACATACTTACTGTAGAAGTATTATTTGACTGTGGGTAGACTTCCCACTATGGTTTTTCCCTTTACTGGGTTTTCCACATATAAATCTTGGTGTCATGTAGATGGTTTTTATTTTGTGATTATTGTTTATGCTTAGTTGGTTTAACTGCTATTCCGGTATTAATATTTTGGGTTCTAGTATTAAAATTTTAAATTTCTAATAGTTCCAGTAATCCATGACAACTGATTCACCCCCGCTCTTAGTTGTCTTCTAGTTATTTGAACTGTTGAACATCTCTTAGGTAATCCATGCATTCTCACCACTTCCTTGAAAAATAGGTCTACAAATGTAATGCATCTGATGTCTTCTTAAAAGGTATGAAATGAGCCATATTTGAAAATCTATCCACTACAAAAAATATAGAATCGTTCCCTCTTGGTGTCTTAGGCAATCCAAGTAAAAAATCCATGCTTATATCCTCCCAAGGTCTTACCAGTACTGTCAAAGGTTTATACAATCCCACATTCTGACTTCTACCTTTTTCAACTGGACAAACTCTACAACTCTGCACATTTATCTTAACATCCTTATGAATCTGGGGCCAAAAGTAATGCTCACTCACCAATGCAACTATTTTGTCAATGCCAAAATGTTCGGCTAAACCTCCACTATGTTTCTCTTTTACCAGGTTCTCTCTCATGGAACTCTTAGGTATGCACAACTGAACTCCCCTGAATAAGATCCCATCCTAAATGAAATAATCCAACCATTTACTCCTATCAACCATAACCTATTCTCTACATGCTTTCTAAGGCTCTGCAAAATCTGGGTCTTCATCATATAAGGTCTTCAAATCTTCAAAACCTAATACTATCACTCTCATCTCTATCAACAAATTCCTTCTCCTACTCAATGCATCAACAACTTTGTTAGATTTTACACTTCTATTCTTCAACAAAAAGGTGTAACTCTACAAGAATTCTACCCATCTCATATGTCTCTGATTCAACTTACTCTGACTGTTCAAATACCGCAAATCTTGATGATCTATATACAACACTAACTCCTTAGGCAATGAGTAGTGTCTGCATTTATTCAAGGCTTGAATTATGGCATAAAATTTATGATCATATACTAAATATCTCTTCCGGGCATCATTCAATTTCTCACTAAAATAGGCTACTACTCTCCCTTCTTGACTCAAGACTACTCCTATTGCTATTTCACTTGCATCACAATCCACTTGAAATACTTTATTGAAAATTGGTAAAGCTAACACAAGCTGCTTAGGGACTTTCTAATTCAACAATTCAAAACTTTTATTTGCTTCGGTGGTCCACTTGAATTCCTTCCGATCTCCTCTCATTGTCTTAGTCACAGGGTTACAAACTGAACTGAAATTTTTGATAAACTTCCAATAGAAACTAGCCAATCCATGAAATGATCTTACCTCCCCAATGCTTTCCGGTGTAGGCCACTCAACAATGGCTTTCACTTTGTTAGGGTCTATCTTTAAACCATCCTCAGATATCACAAATCCTAAAGAGATTACTTCATCCTTCATGAAAGTACCCTTCTTGATATTGATCAACAACTTTTCTTCTCTCAACCTCTACATAACTTGTCTTAACTACAACAAATGCTCCTCTTTTATTTTATTGAAATTCAGAATTCATTCAAATGCACAATAACAAACTTACCTAAGAATTTATTCAATACCTCATTCATCGGCCTCATGAAAGTACTCGGTGCATTAGTCAATCCAAATTGTTACTACTTATCAAATTGCCATTAGTTTCATATCCAAAGTCATACTATATTCTAGTCGATTAGTATTACTGAGTCATGCAGTCGGTACAAACAAAGAAGTCAGTATGGACAGTCTAGTCGGTTACTGAAGAAAGTAGTCACAGAACACAATATTCACCGAGCTATTTATCGAGTAAAGGTTCATGGCTACTGAGTGGTATAATTAACTCACCGAGTAAAACGTCTTACTAGATACATTGAATCTGGACATGCACATGAAAACATGTTACAAGATCGAGGCACATCTAACCATTTTTGTGTTGGAAATTGCACTAGGAGATTGTGTATGATTACAAGATCAATCTAACCTATGAGATATTTTGTTTAATCAAAGAATCTTTTTGTAAGATCGAAGTAATAAATCAGATCACCGCTGTAAGATATCGATATGTACAACATGATTCTAGGGTTAGATATATGACACGATATGATATGATAAGAGATGCAATGAGATAACATTGTGTATGCATGAAGGAAGACTGTTATAAAGACATAGAGAGGTCACCGAGAAGGTTATCAGTGAACAGTCGAAGAACAGAGTAAACAAAAGGGTTTACCAAGTTTCATTATGGGTTACTAAGGTATGCTACAAGCTAGGTAATCTTATTCAGAGCACATAGAATCTACTTTAGCATTTCAGATGTAAAGTTACAGATATTTGTAATGATTATATTGTAATATTTTGAAGTTGTAAGAGAAACCTTTAACAGGGTAAAAGACTCTAACCAAGTCTATAAATTGTAAATCCTTTAACCAGGTGCTACACTTATATAGTGTTGTATAAATCCTTTAGTAAGGTAGATCTAACTGATCTTAATACTCCTAATAGGGTAAGCTATCATAAAGAGCTAATTGTAGCTCTAATCGAGCATTCTTTATTATTGCAGTAGTGAAGTTGTGGGTGCCATCCCCACCGTAGTTTTTCTCTCTAACCAAGAGTTTCTGCGTGACCAAAATATATGTGTTATGGAGTGAATCATGTATGAATGTTATCTATTGATTATAGTTTTGTTTAATGTTATTGCACTATTCTGTTTATGCATAACAGTAAGGTTATTACAAAAGAAAAGTTTTGGAGTACTGATTCACCCCTCCCCTCTCAGTACATTAGCTTTCTATATTGGGCCTAACAAAAGGCATCACCAACCATTCATATAGTCCTTCATTTGTCTTAAATGGTGTCTTCCGCTCATCACCTTCTCTGATCCTGATCTGATGATATCCACTCTTCAAATCTATCTTTGCAAAGTATTTTTCTCCACTCAAATAGTCCATTATGTCATCCATCCTAGGCAAAGGAAACCAGTATTTCACTATGATCTTGTTTATTTGTCTTGAATCGATACACATCCTCCATTCTCCATTCTTCTTAGGTGCTAATATTGTTGGTACTGCACAAGGGCTCAGACTCTCCCTGATCAAACCTTTCTTCAATAGCTCCTGCACTTGTCTATTCAGTTCTTCATTCTCTACTGGTGTCAACCAGTGTGCAACTTTGATAGGAAAACTAGCTCTAGGAACCAAGTCCATGCAATGACTAATACTTCTAACAGGTGGAAATCCATCAGGTACATTATCTGAAATGATGTCCTCATATTCTGTTAGCAAATCTCTTATCTCTTTCGGGTGTTCTCCTTCCGGTTTTTGTCTCTCAGTCTTCTTAGAAATTAAGGCAAAACACACATTCTCATGTCTCTGTCCATCCATAAATTTCCTTCCATCTACTAAACAGATTTAGGCATTTGTACAAACTTCATTCTTTGAAGGTTCCTCCAAGGGTAACAAGATTTTCTTCATCTCATTGGCCATAATAGTGTATGCATTCTTCCTCCCATCATGTATTGCCTGTCGATCAAATTGCCAAGGTCTACCCAATAACAGATGACAAATATCCATAGGCATAATATCACACAAAACTTCATCATGATAATTCTCAATTTTTAATTTCACCAAACACTATTCACTTACTAACAACTTATGTTCATCCTGAATCCATGCTATCTAATAAGGGTTAGAGTGTTTCAATCTCTCCAATTTCAACTTATTCACCATCTCTATTGAAACAAGATTATCTGAACAACCACTATCAATAACAACTTTACAACACTTACTTGATACCTTACATTTGGTTTTGAACAGATTCTTCCTCTGCAAGGGTTCTTCATCTCCTCTGGCATGACACAAAGCTCTTCTCATTGTTGGTATTCTACACTCTTATGAGAATAGTTGATGTTGCCATTGATGGCAACCAACTGGAAACCAACTGACAAACATCTGTCAACCCACCAAGAGCTACCGGCACTAACAAGAGAGTTCTACATACACCGACAGGCACTTCACTGACATCGGCAATAATTCATACTGACACTCAGGCCGACATGGAACAAAATTTGTTTATTGTTTTATATTGTAATTATCTTCTATAAAAGCCGACATGGCATTTTGTAAAAGACTCATATATATTCATGAGAACTTATAGGTCATTTTGGAAGTAAAAAAGAGAGAATGATATTTGTGATATAGTTGATAGCGAAGGTTTTTGGTAATAAACTGAGCTTAAACCGGTACTGAACCTAGCATAGTTGATGCTGATCTAAAGTAGTAAATTGTATTGGATTTTGATAATCCTTTTTGTAAGTCAGTGTGACTTTTGTTTTGTGATTGAGCAGTGAACTCTAGGTTGCTAGCCTTCCTGCATGTGCAGGCCCCTCATTGTAAGTAATATTTATTCATTGGCTAGTGAGTGAATGTTGTGGGTCACAAATCCTACTGAGGTTTTTCCCACACTAGGTTTTCCTTGTTAAATATATTGTGTTATGGTGTGTTATCCATGTTGTCTCTTCTATTCTTATTTGCTGCATTAATTCTTATTTACTGGTACACTGCTTTGGGATACAAAGTTCTTAATAAGTTTAAATATTCTGCTAACTAGTTAGACACTGATTCACCCCCCCTCTCAGTGTCTTTGGGGTTGTCATCAATTCTAACACTCATCATCAACAATTCTCCATCTTCCGGTTTATTATCTGATCCGGTGGGGTTTTCTTCCACCACTACTACTCTTCCAGTAGCCTCTATTTTCTTACATTCAATGCATAGTGTCCTTCTCCTCCACACTTAAATCAAGTTCCTCTAAATGTCCTCTTATCTTGTCTTCCAAAGTTCTCATTCTGGTAACCATCTGGTTCTCTCCTCTGGTAGAAATTTATATCATCCTTTCGGTATGAATTATCTTGTTTGTTCACTTCCTTGTATTTGATCTAATTTGTATTGGTTCCTCTTATGATGAACAACAAATAACCTAACTGGTATTGAGAGGGGGGAGGTGAATCGGTATAGACAAAAACTTCTCAACAACTTATCAAGTTAAAACAATGCTAACCGGTTGTCTTCATCACTGAACTTAACTATAGAAATACTGGTTAAAAATATAAGACTTCAGACAACTAAACCAGTAAAACTAAATACTTCAAATAACATTCAACACTTGATAACTACTTCACCAATATACTCATGCATGTGTTGTAACAATAATACCATAACCATTAGCTTTGCATGCATATTCACCTAAACAAAGACTGCTCAATCATCACATGAAAAATGCACAACTCATGACACACAGATTTTTCACATGGAAACCCAAATGGGAAAAACCACGGTGGGGATGAATACCCACAAGCTTATTTTTGAACTCTTTTGAAGCTCACTCTGTTAGGAGCCTAGTCCGGTTAAAGATTTTACAATAAGGTTCTGTTAGGAACCGATCCTATTAAAGATCACCCAGTTAAGGGATGGCTATATACCCTATTAAAGGTAGAAACCTTGTTAAAGGTTACCTTGCTAGAGGATTTGAAGAACTCAATGATCTTAAGTCACCTAGTTAGAGGATTTGTAATAAGCCTATTAAAGCTACCTGTCAAAGGGATTTTCTTACTGTTGAAATGGTTAGAAGATAACAGGTAAAGCTCTGATATGATCACAACACTATATGCTAAGGCAGATCCTTTTTAGCTCCTCTACTCTGCAATCACACTCAGTAGTTTTCCACTCACTGGTCTGGAAAGTATCTCATCACTTGGATACAAAATAAACATTTGCCAACACAAAAAATGACAAACATCGTCGACCTTATAGACAACAATTATTCTTCACTGCATATGGGAATTAGTAACCCATCACGCTCTCTTCACATACCGCTAAGAAGAATGTTCATTCCCGAGGTAGACATTTAATGCAATCGATCTTCACATGCAAGATACTCAAGGAAATCCTTCACGTGCACAAAACTGAGGTGGAATCTTGATCTCTTCCTTATCTCTTAGCTAACTCATCATAGAATGTCACCGGTTGCATCACACAAGCTAGATTGCCAAACCAGAAACCCTAGAGCTGAGACTACCAACCAGTAGTCACACTTAGTGAAAACCTTACACCGGTTCACTTCATCTCTTCATACCAGTTCTCCTACTTCAACATCAATAACAACTTCTTCCAATCTTCATACTAGTTCATTTGTACTTATTGACATAATTGACAACATACATTATCATCATATCATCATACCAGTTCATCATATGTCAACAATCTCCCCCTTTGGCATTGATGGCAATACTTAGTGTAGCATTGCAACTGCAAAAAAAACATAGACCAGTGCAACTGTAATAGATATCTTCTCCCATATCATACATCATTAGATATCTTCTCCCATATCATACATCATCAGATATCTTCTCCCCCTTTGACAAAAATGCCAAAGTGGAGGCACAAGCTTCCATTCTCCACTATGCTGCTCCCCCTATGGAGTAGCATCCTTCAACACATCAATCTTGAAAGATTTATCATTGTAGTACCCGACTGATGTGGAGCACACATTTCTTAATTCACTTCACGAAGGGGCAAAACCCCTAATTTACCTCTCAAATAGGTAAATTTAGTTTTCAGTAAGGGCTTAGTGAATATGTTTGCTAGCTGCTCCTTAGTGGAAACATGTTCTAATACAACCTCTTTTTTTTGAACCTTGTCTCTCAATAAATGATAATTGAGCTCAATGTGCTTAGTCCTAGCATGCAATACCGGATTCTTGGAAATATTTATTGTACTTGTGTTGTCACAAAATATACTCACCGGTTCAGATATAGGTACTTTGAAACCATCCAATACATGTTTCATCCAGATTGCTTGAGTGCAGTTCATAAATGCTGCCATATACTCTGCTTTAGCTGTAGATTGGGAAGTATAGCTCTGCTTCTTACTCGTCCATGAGACTAGTCTTCCACCAAGAAAGAACGCACCACCAGTTGTGCTCTTCTGGTCGTCCACATTACCTACCCAATCTACATCGGTAAATACTTTGAGATTAAAATCACCATTGTATGGATACCACAGTCCATAATCAATTGTCTCTTTCATGTATCTAAGAATCCTCTTGATTTCTACCAAGTGGGATTCTCTTGGACTTTTTTGAAAACGGGCCACAATGCCCATTGCATGAGCAATATCTGGTCTGTTGTGTACCACATAGTGAAGTTACCGATCATTGACCGGTACTCCTTATTCACCAACGCTGAATCATCTTCCTTAGTCAATTTACAGCTGGTCACCATCAGTGTACCAACTGGTTTGCTTTCCTCCATGCCAAAGGTCTTCAATACCTCTTTGACATACTTGGACTGGGTAATAAAGATACCCTCTTTCATCTGTTGAATTTGTAGACCAAAGAAGAACTTTATCTCTCCAATTAGAGATATCTCAAACTCTTTCTTCATTTCATCATCTCCTCCAAAGATTATGTCATCTACAAACACTTCATAGATCAGAATCTGATCACCTTTAGATTTCAGGTAGATGTTGTTGTCCTCACTTGTTCTCTAAAATCCTATCTTCACAAGGTGAGAGTGTAACCATTCATACCATGCCCTTGGTGCTTGTTTCAATCCATACAGGGCCTTGTGTAATCTACACACCATGTTACTATCTTCTGATAAGGAAAACCCATCTGGTTGCTCAATATACACTTCCTCTTCTAGGGTTCCATTCAAGAATGCAGACTTTACATCCATTTGGTATACCTTGAATCCCTTAAATGCTGTAAATGCAAGTAGCATTCAAACACCTTCCTTCTAGCCACTGGGGCAAAGGTTTCTCCATAGTATTCTCCCTCTTCCTGAGCATATCCCTTGCATACAAGTCTTGCCTTGTTCCTTACAACTGTGCCTTCTTCATTCATCTTATTCCTGAAGACCCAGTTGGTACCTATGACATTCTTGTGTTCTAGTCTGGGTACCAAAGGCCATGTTGTATTCTTTTCTATCTGGTTCAGCTCCTCTTCCATTGCATTAATCCAATCTTCATCTGTAGGTGCCTCTCTAGTAGTCTTAGGCTCAAATTTAGAAATCATGCAAGAGTTTTATTTCACCTTTCTTCTTGTGAGCATCCCTACATCTTTATCTCCTATGATCTGCTTTGGATCATGATGTAGTTTCACATATCTAGGAATGACTCTAGCTGGGTCTGCTTGCTTTTCCTCTTCTTCTTCTTCACCTACTGCAGCTTCTACTGGTACAGGAACACTGAGGTCTTTGCTTGTTTCTTTCTTAACTGGTTCCCAAAAGGCTACATCTAGTTCATCTTCCACTTGCTCGCTGCAGGTTTCCTCAGGCTCCTTAGGGGATTCATCAACCCTGTCATTGATACTCTCAACAATTTTCTGAGTCTTATTGTTGTAGCACTTGAGAGCTTTTCTCTTAGTGGAATATCCCATAAATATTCCTTCATCACATTTAGCATCAAACTTGCTCAGATGCTCACCTCTCTTGATATAACACTTATTGCCAAATACTTTAAAATAACTCACAGTAGGAGTCTTCCCAGTCCAGTACTCGTAAGGGGTTTTAACTTTACCTTTCTTGATGAGTACTTGGTTCATAGTATAGACTGTAGTGATCACCGCTTCTCTCCAAAAAGTGTGAGCAACCTTTCCTTAGATCAACATTGTTCTGGCCGGTTCAACTATAGTCCTATTATTCCTTTCTACTATGCCATTCTGTTGTGATGTCCTTGGGGCAGACAATTGTCTCTTGATACCGTTCTCTTCATTGTACTTGTTGAATTCATCAGAAGTGAATTCACCTCCTTGATCAATTCATAGGCATTTTATCCTTTGATCACTTTCCTTCTCTACTAATGCTCTAAAGGCTTTGAACTTTCCAAATGCCTCATACTTGTCTTTCAAGAATGCGACCTACATCATTCTTGAGAAGTCATCAATAAGAATCATGAAATACCTATCTCCCTAAATACTTCTAGTTTTCATTGGACCACACAGATTGGTGTGCACAAGATCAAGTAAGTTATCTGCTAAAAAAGACTTACCTTTGAAATTTGAGGAAGACATCTTCCCAAGTTGGCATTCTCTGCACAAAGAATTCTCTGGTTTATTCAGCAAAGGCAATCCTCTTACTACCTTGATCTTACTTGCCTTTACAATATTATCAAAATTCATATGACAAAGTCTCCTATGCCATATCCAACTATCATCAAACTTCGCCATCAGACATTGACTAATCTTGGCATTCAACTGAAACAAGTTACCTCTAGTCTGCTTACCAGTGGCAATAAGTTTACCACTCTTTCCAATTATATTGCAGACTTCACCTTTGAACTCCAAAATGATTCCTTTATCATTTAGCTGAGCAACACTCAAAAGGTTATTCTTGAGACCTTCTACCTAGTAGACGTCATCCATGTTGCTCTTTCCATTCAGTGAGATAGATCCTTTACCTTTCACCAAGCATGGTACATCATTGCCAAACCGGATAACACCTCCATCATATTCTTCCAGAGACAAAAAATTTCTCCAGTCACCAGTCATGTGGTGAGAACACCCACTATCAATAATCCACTCATTAGAGTTGTCAATGCAAGAGATAAGGGCTTTATTGTTAGACATGTAATTCCCATACCCTAGTTGGACTTGTAAAAACCCGTTTGACCTTGATTGACTTCCTATGTGCATTCTTGAAAGGTAGGTTAACCGTGATGCAATGTGTAGTTTAGATAATATAAATAATTGTGCATACTTATTATTGTGCTTTTGCATCGATTCTTGTGTAAATGTAATTGTTTCCTAACCCTTGTGATAAATCTTGAGCTAACGCCTTCATTGAAAATGTATATGTATATGTATGCTTGCGTGATTCATGGGTGCAGGAGATTTCAGGTACGACACCGCCTAAGGCGAGGTTCATCTCCTTCGGGGTTCGCAGGTTTGAGTAAACCTCCTCCATCCTTAGAATTCGGATTTGGGGGTCATTAAACTCTCGTCTTGCCTTAGCCATGGTTAGGTGAGCATCGTGTGTGGATTCGTGGGGCTTTCCTTGCATTGGGTTGCATGTCATGTGAGTTGGTGGACTTCCTCAGTTTGTGTGCCTTGCGCGGGGTAAGTGGAGTTTGTTACCCTAAGTATTTAATTCAATTTAAAGAGTAGATGTACGCATTAGTAATTTAGAAAATTAAATAGGTAGCTTCTTTTATATGATTAATCGTTAATTTAAAAAGAGATCACTTTAATTATAATTGTAGCAAGCTTAAAGCATTTAAATTGAAATAATGTGTTCATTTATGCATTAAAAGTTGAGGAATTAAAATAAATAGATTTCTTTCATAAGATTAGCCATTTATTAAAAATGTTGCTTTATTATGTTATAGCGAGTTAATTTAATAGTTAATTTTAAAATAACGAATTTAATGAGTTATGCGTTTTAGAAAGGAAAGATTTAAAGTCATTTGGGAAATAGGAATAAACTAATCATTTTCGCATTTTAGAAGGGAAAGGGTAAATTTTATTATTTAAAAGAAATTATTTTCTTTTTTTTTTACTTGTTAAGTTGATATAGTAATACAGGATTGATTTTTGGAAATTTAAATTAAATTAAATACCTTACCCTTGTTAATAGTTCAAAATATAATTGTTGGCTAAAGTAATATGGAGAAATTTAAAATTAGAGTTAAATAAGAAATGGAAGCTTTTTAATTTTAATAAGAAAAACGAATAAGAAGCATTGAATAATGGAAAGGAATGATTTCCATTTTTCATTTTCTTTCATTTTAAAAAAAAAAAAATGCCTAAATTCGAAATTGAAAATTAGGTCAAAAATAGGGTTTCTCATTTAACCTAGTTTTGAAATGTTTTTGGGGGTTCTTTTCTTTTTTGGGGTGTTTGGAAAAAAATGGTTTTGGGGGGGGGAAAAGGAAGAAGAAGAAAAGAAGGGGAGAAATGGAGATTTTCTTGCAGGGGGTTGGAGCTCGTCTTCGAAATCTTGCCCGGAAATGCGATGGAGGTAGGATTCTATTCTTCCCTTTTGTTCTTTGCCAAATAAAATAAAAGAAATATAGAAATAAAGAAAAAAGGGTATTTTGTTCTTCATGATATGCTGTTTTTTTTCCTTTATATCCATGAATACTCTTAGATTCAAGTTCAGTTTTGAGAATCTTGTCATTTTGGGGCAAGATTGTTAAAAAAAGTAGATAAAGGAGATTAAATCCTTTTGGGTATTTGAGTTTTATGATCTGGTTGTGAATATTGTCCATTTCATTCCTTTGAACATTCTGGAAAAAGAAAATAAAAATATACAGTTCTCTATATGTTGATTTCTTTTATTATTCCTCAATTTAGGAATCATTGATTTGATTCTAAAGAAAAAAAAAGAAAAAGAGAAGGAATAAATATTTGGGGTTTTAGAGGGATTGGATTCTTTTCTATTTTTAATCCAAATTTTTTTTTTTATTAATGTTGGGTTTTGGGAGGGATTTGATTTATTTTTTGTTATAACCCAGAAAAAAAAAATTGTTACAACCTAGAAGACTGGTTTTGTTGTCTAGTTTTTTTTTGTTATTTAAAAAAAATAAATTAATTTTAAAATGTCTGAAACCCCCCCCCCCCCCCCCCACCATGGCTGGGAGGTAACGGGCTACCATGGGTAGCAATTGCTACCAGTTGGTAGCAGCGCTACCACTGGTAGTGAACTGCTACCAAATGGTAGCAGCGCTACCTAAGGTAGCGGCCTGCTACCATTTGGTAGCAGCGCTACCAATGGTAGCGTGGGTTACCAAGGGGGCCCACGTGGGGTCCACGTGGGTAACCCCAAATTTGTATTTTTTTTTCTTTTTATATATATATTTTTTTATTTATTGTTTTAAAAAAAAAAAAAAAAAAACATTAAAACTATGATATAATAGTAAGTAAAAAAAAAAAAGGTGATAATAATAATTTTAAATGGAGTCTTAATTATTTAAATTTAGTTTATTTTTTTATTTTTATATTATTTAATATGAGTATTAAATAATATTAGGATTTTAGAAAAAAAAAAAAGAAACCGATATTTAGATAACCCATTTAGTTATATATGTTATTATTCATATATTGATTTTTGCTAAGCTCTGATTTATATATAAAGCACTAATAATTATTAATTATTAATTATGGATAAAAGTGGATGTCAAATAAATATTTTTTTGATAATCCATATATTAATAGGTAATATTAATTATATGTGACTTCTTGGTCCCTTGTAACGAATACTGTCAGTGAATTAACCCTTAGCGTCAGACGTTAATTCAAATCGGATAAATATAAATTGAGATTTACGCATACTTGCTTCATATATATACACAAGAAATTTATAAATCAATGGGGAGCGTTTTCTTTCATTTCAAAGTCTCCTTTCAAAGTGTATTTTCTTTTGAATATGGTATAGTTGTGTTGCTAAAGAGGGGTACTAGTGTACAGTTCTAGACCAATATGTCAATGATGTTTATCTATGGACTAAGTAATATATCTAGATGAGAGATGCTTACATTTATGTGAACTTGGTTGGAAAACTTGTAGAGATGTATTTACTGACCGAATTGGTCATTTGTATTATGGTTGTGATCGCCTAAAAGGCAGGAATGTATACGACATGTAACTTATGTAACCCTAAACAAATTTTAAATGTCAGAGGGGTCTTGCAGTTGAGCAGACCCAGAGATGTAGACCTTTAGGGGTGAACTCCGAGATCATACCCGTGTTATGCGATGCCTTGTCTCTTTTACTTCATATTTTTTAAGTTATCATGCATGGTTGTTATCTTGTGTAAGTGTATGATGGGAAATTAACGAATTTAAATCTAAGTGCATAAAATTATTCATCTTGGCAAATGTAGAAATCAGGTTCATGGAAGATTGTAATTAAGATTATGGAAAAGTATTTTGATAATGTGAATTAAAAGTAGTAATTGTGGGAAGAATCTTGCTAGGTTACATCATTGAATTAACTTGTTATTAAGCATGTAAATTGAACAAGTGAGTATGGGAAACAGAGTTAGAATTGATGTTAAAACTCCTAAGTTGAAATCTAAAGGATGAACGTCATATAGGTATGTACCTTTAACTTCTTAAATGAGTAACGCCATGTTAATTATGTTTCACTACATTGGATGAATTTGTTTAGTTATTTCATGTTTTAATCTTAACAAATAATCCCTACCAAATTAACTTGATAATTGGGTGAACTCAACTGTTGATCCATCATTATAACCCTAATAAAAGAATCTCTTATGGTCGCTAAAAATGAACTAAAATGGGAAGTAATTGTATAGTTGTTTATATCTAAATCTTAGTAAATGTACCTTTTCATATTAACTTCATTTAACCAAAAAAGAGTGATATGCAACAAGATAATTGTATTTTAATCCTAATGGAAGAACGTCACTATGAACTTATATTCTAATCTTGAAATGATGAATATCATCTTGCTAACTATATTTTAACTTAAGGGATGCTCTCATGTGTCCTAATAAATTTTCACCTTAATGAATTGAGCTCCTTCTATTAGCATTATTAAAACTTCAATGAATGAATCCTATGGCTACTCACATTTTATTCTCCATAAAAGAACTACGACCCATTAGTTGGTTATGCTCGAATTCAAATGATGGAACCCCACTCTTTTAAAGGAAGTTTAATCCTTAATGAACGAATCTCATCTTATTAGCCATACTTTTAATATTTAAGAAAAACATCAAATGTGGGTGGTTATCTTAAAACCAATGAATGAACTTTGTTATATTTATCACATTGAACCTTAAGGGAGGCCTCTTAAATAAAATAGGTGTTAATGTGCATTGAGTAAATAACCTCACGATGGCCTCCTAACCACCCAAAGCAAATGAAAGATTCCTAAAATTCTAAGACGTCAATTCATTGAACATATATATAATCATGTCATATGCATTATCTCGTAATTAAGATATCCGGCTTATTAGATCTATTGACGCAAGTTGAGTTAGGTGTAAGGTTACGTAATCGCGTTGGGAAACTCCTTAGGTTCGTTTAGCCTTCCGTTGTGTTATCTAAGTTTTAGATAACTCCAAATTATCTTAATGTTGTAACTTATCATTAACGCTCTTATTTATTATTTAAAAAAAAAATATTTACACTTTATTTGAGTGTTTTTAACTTAAACCCTTAGGGGTTTCCTGGCAGGGCATTACAAGACACTTCTTCCTTTACAACTAAAAAACACTATGTCCTCATTCTATTCATCCTCAGATTTTTCATCAGTAACACCTTCATCCACTGCAACAAGACAATTTCTCCTACCTCCTCCTTTATACTTTCTAAACCTTTCTGGTTTATCCTTATTGTCATTGTTAGGACAGTTAACAGCTATATGTCCTATCTTATTGTAGGAAAAACATTTTAAAGGAAGCTTGCCTCTATATTTTCTGGTGGCTTTTGGAAGTCTCTTGGCAAGAAGAGCTTCAAACTCCATCAGAATCTCTTCATCATCCATATCTCTGCATTGCCTAGATTCATAACTGGTACTTACTTCTTTTCCTTTTCTAGTTGGTGCAACAGATGCTCTAAAGGACAACTCAATCTTTTGAACACTGCCATTATAGCTATTCAACTCATATTTTGTCAACTTTACAATGATAGAGTCTAAGGATACCATTGTTTTATCGATAGACCTTAGCTCCTGAATAGAAACAACTCTGATTGCATAGACCGATAACAATGATCTCAAAACTTTACTGACAACGGTGGCATCATCAATTGTTCCACTAGCGCTCTTGATATTTCCAACCAGAGTCTTGATCCTTATGCCATATTGTTGAATGGTCTCTCCTTCAACCATCCTCATGTCTTCAAATTTTCCTCTAAGGCTCTCTTCCTTAGCTTGCTTGACATGTTCATCACTGCCATAAATGGTTTCCAGTGTGTCCCATACATCCTTAGGAGTGTCCTTATCTTGTACATCAATGAAATCAATATCGAACATGCTGCTAATAAGGGCTTCCATGACTTGCCCATTTTCTTAAATCTATCTTTTCTGATCATCGGTTAGAGTGCCAGTGGGGATTACATAAGCATTCTCAACATAGCTCCAGTGCTAAGCACCCAAACTCTTGATATAGATCTTCATTCTGTCCTTCCATATTTTGAAGTTATCTATATTGAACTTAGGACCTTCCCTCTTCATCATTAAAGAAAGATCTTTTACATCAAACAGTTAATCTTATATCATCAAGGACCTGGAGTTACTCTGATACCAATTGATGAATAATGATGAATAACAAATACCCTAACTGGTACTGATAGGGGGGGGGGGTGAATCAGTATAGACAAAAACTTCTCAACAACTTATCAAGTTAAAATAATGCTAACCAGTTGTCTTCATCACTGAACTTAACCATGGAAATACCGGTTAAACACAGTAACACTTCAAATAGCTAAACCAGTAAAACTAAATACTTTAAATAACATTCAACACTTGATAACTAATTCACCAATATACTCATGCATGTGTTGTAATAGTAATACCATAACCATTATCTTTGCATGCATATTCACCTAAACAAAGACTGCTCAATCATCACATGAAAAAAGCACAACTCATGACACACAGATTTTTCACGTGGAAACCCAAATGGGAAAAACCACGGTGGGGATGAATACCCACAAGCTTGTTTTTGAACTCTTTTGAAGCTTGCTCTGTTAGGAGCCTAGTCCGGTTAAAGACTTTACAATAAGGTTTTGTTAGGAACCGATCCTGTTAAAGATCACCCGGTTAAGGGATGGCTATATACCCTGTTAAAGGTAGAAACCCTGTTAAAGGTTACCTTGCTAGAGGATTTGAAGAACTCAATGATCTTGAGTCACCTGGTTAGAGGATTTATAATAAGCCTGTTAAAGCTACCTGGCAAAGGGATTTTTCTACTATTGAAATGGTTAGAAGACAATGTTGGCAAATGCACACTCCAATGAGAAATTTTAGGTGATTGAAGGTATTGTCATTGATGGCAACCTTACAATCATATGATACTAGCAGACACCGACACTGAAAGACTCTATACCGACATACGTTCATCGACACTGAAAAGATTGATTACCGGCACCCTGGCCGACAGGATTTTATTTATTGCAAAATTTAATTAATTGTAATATCTTTTTAAAATCCGACAAGGCATATTGTAATAAGGCTCATATATAAGTATGAGATCTTAGAGAACATTTGTATGTAGGATATATGATGGATATTATGTACAAACATTAAGGTAGAGTTTTGGAATAAGGTTTTGGAAGTTGCAGAGCTTAAACTGGTACTGGATCTGGCATAGCAGATGCCCTTTTGTAGCAGTACATGACATTGGATTTTTATAATCCATTTTTATAAGTGAGTGAGACTTTTGTTTTGTATGTAAGCAGTGAGCTTTAGGCAGTTGGCCTTCCTGCATGTGTAGGCCCCTATTGTAATAGTAATATTGTCTTATTGGCCTGTAAGCGAATATTGTGGGTCACAAATCCCACCGAGGTTTTCCCACATCAGGTTTCCTTGTTAAAAATATTGTGTTATGGTTGTTCTTATTCATTGCATTAATTTTGGTTTACCGGTACACAGTTTTGGAATGCTTTTCATTTAATAAGTTAAGAAAATCAATTAACCAGTTAGATACTGATTCACCCCCCCTCTTAGTATCTTTGGGAATCCTAATAGACAATAGGTAAAGCTCTGATTTGATAAAAACACTATATGCTAAGGCAAATCCTTTTTAGCTCCTCTACTCTGCAATCACACTCAACAATTTTCCACTCACTGGTCTGGCAAGTATCTCATCACTCAGATACAAAACACAACATTTGCCAACACAAACAATAATAAACATCATCAACCTTATAGACAACAATTAGGTCAATATCATAAACCCTAAATCCTAAATGTTTGAGGTTTACAATTACAAGCGGTCCAATCCTGACCGTTCAAACACTTTGCATAGAATAAAACAATCTCAAACAGATTGCAAATCATTCTGCATCATCCATTCTTCACCGCATATGGGAATCAGTAACCCATCACGCTCTCTTCACATACCACTAAGAATAATGTTCATTCCTGAGGTAGACATTTAATGCAATTGATCTTCACATGCAAGATCTTCAAGGAAATACTTCACGTGCACAAAAATGATGTGGCATCTTGATCTCATCCTTATCTCTTAGTTAACTCATCACAAAATGTCACCGGTTGCATCACACAAGCTAGATTGCCAAACCGCAAACCCTAGAGCTAAGACTACCAACCAGTAGTCACACTTAGTGAAACCCTGAAATTGGTTCACTTCATCTCTTCATACTAGTTCTTCTACTTGAACATCAATAACATCTTCTTCCAATCTTCATACCAGTTCACTTGTACTTATTGACATCAATGACAACATACATTATCATCATATCATCATACCGATTCATCATATGCCAACATCTTCCTCCTTGAAATCTTCCTCCAGTAAACCTTCTACCTCTACCTCTTTGTCTCTGCTCATGTCTTTTGTTCAATTTGTCTTCAACCTTTAGTGCATACTGGTAAGCCTCTTAAACACTCTCTAATTTGATCATACTGAGTTCATCTTGTATAGACATCCACAATCCGTTCAAATATCTTGCAATTTTTTCAACTTCATCATGAACATGTCTTAATATTTTCTTTACCTCTTCTTTATCTGTCAACTTGCAAATGCTCCCACCAAAGAGATGCATGACCTTTCAAGCGGGTATAGGCATATTTCACCTTCCTCTCTTCTGCAATGTTTTCAAAATTGAAATAGTTCTCCATCTCTAAGATCCAATCCATCAATTCATCAGAATCTAACTTCCCATCATATTCTGGTGGGGTAAAATGAGGTTTAGTGTTCACCCTTCTCAAAACCCTTAAAAACCTTTCTTCATCTGGATCAACTACCGACAGGCTTACTTGTTTTGCTGGGGCTTCTTCTCCTTCATCTTCACTTACATCTTCAATATGTTGGCCTCTTCTCTAAGCTGTTTCCTATTAGACACAATGCACCACTAAGAGGGGGTGAATAAGTGGTTCTCAAACTTTTCCCTTTAACTATCCTTAAGAAAGTATACTGATTAACAGATCTAGCTGAATGGAGTCTCATCGATTAGCTAGGGGACTAAACAAAAATTCATTCACACACATGGACATCACATAACACCAGTATGTATGAGGAAAACCCAAGATGGGAAAATCCTTGGTGAGCAATGCTGCTAGAGTCTACTTCTCTAATCTAGCTTCACAATGAATTGTTGTTACAATGTTTAGGGCACCAACCCCTGATTTAGGACACCAACCCAAGGAGCAACAACCCCTAACTTGTTTATGGGCTACAACCCAAAGAAGCTGCAACCCCTGCACCGAGCTACAACTCAATGACCACAAAGAACATTCAAATACAAAAGTAATATCCTAGTTACAAAAGCATTTTGCAACCTCTGCACATAACTTCCTTCTACCGATGAGACACCTTCTCTGCTACACTAGTTCACTCTTCTACTGCTGCATTTCTAGTTTACACTCTACCAGTTACCTTGCTTTGTATCTTCTTTTCCATATCTCTGCTTTACTATTTTATACTTCAACACCCTCTTCTATCTTCCTGTCGGAACAACCACCTACTAGCTATCTTCTCTGATGCAATCTAGCTTCTTTACCAGTTTCTCAAACCATACTGGTTAAACCCTCTATTAAACCCTATCACCAGTTTAACCTTCACTCACTCAGTCACTATTATCTTTTTCTATTCTCACTTTGATTGATTTAACTCTCTCATGAAACACTCAATCACTTCGCAACATCTCTATCCTCTCCCATCCAACAACCAACTTCAATGATTTTGGCTTCCTTATTATCACCTGGTTTTCCCACCAAAAGCCAATTCAAATCACAGATAGTTAGGGTTTCCTCATCAACCTCGAGGAAAACCAAATGCAATCAGATCTTATCCAATCTGATCCCCCAGACAACTGTTTTCACATAACCTCCATTTACGCGCCTTCCAATACACATTTTCTAAACCTAGCAACCACAACCCTGTATATCGACTTGCATCTATCAAAATTCCATTAATGTTTCTGTTGTTTCCTTCTTGTTGTCTTCTCACAATCTAATTTTCTTGCTTCGATTCAGGTGCCAATTGTATATGGTGAAAATGGAAACAATAATAACGATATTGAAAGGCTAAATGAATTCAACCACAAAACCCTAGCCTAACAACAACAAAGATCGACCATAACATATGAAGATTACCTAAGACAATGCAAATCAAATGAAATCACAAAGATTATACCATCACATGTCCAATAGGGTTTGGATCTCCATTCTTCCTATCTCCATTGATCTTGCTCGATATATTTGCTCTCAGATTTTATGTGTACAAGAGCTCAACAAAGAACGAAATGTGGTTGCAAGTAGGATCGCATGTGCCAAGTAGTCAAATTGATCAAGTAGTTAGTTAGGGTTGATAATGAAGGAAGCATCTCCTTATATAGAAGACACCATAAGAAATGGAGGGGTAAGATTGAGAGGTGTAAAAGGAGGTCGGTTATGATTAGAGGGTAGGTAAAAGAAATAATAAAATAATGAGAGGGTAGGTAGTGTATGAATTAAGAGATGAATGACATGTGTCATGGGTAGAAAAGGTTAATGAATTAATTAAATAAATAAAGATATATTTAATTAATAGGAGTGAGCTCAATTAAATAAATAAGATATTTATTTAATTTAGGAAAAGGATAATTTAAATAAATAAATGTATTTATTTAAATGAGAAATAAGGCTAGAAGAGGATAAATGAATTAATTAAATAAATAAGGATTTATTTAATTAATAGAAGAATTAGGCTAAAGTAATTAAATAGATTAGATTGGACAATTTTAGGTGTCTACATTTTGCCCCTCTTTGAGACAATGCGGCTTGTCGTGTTGTTTCAAAGAAGATAAGATGAACTGATATAGAGTTGCTCCAAGATGGGAATGATATGCCCCCTCGAGAGATTGGATGAAAATGTCTGAAAAGATCGCAGACAATCTCTCGATAAGAAAGACGGGATAGAATGGACTGATCGGATAAAGTGACAGAGTCACGGGATAAAGAAGACTGACTCGGGAGACGAGGGCTAGGGCTAGGGTAGTCTATAAAATAGACCACGAGGGAAATTACATCCTCATTATCATCCACACATCCACGAGAGCAGAGTGCAGAGCGAAAATAGAGTAGCAGCAGTCAACAACGATGGCATTTGTTCATAGATTCGATCGCATTCGTCGATATCAGAGGCCAGCAGAGGCAGGAGAGCCGGTAAGTACCACAAAACCTCCTTGTACTTTGTTGCATTTATTGTTGTCATTAATGCATGCTAGTTAGAGAAATAAATGTGCTCTAGGTTAGGGTCCAAAAAATGTCAAAAATGTCCAGCGCGTCTATGCTCGCTAGGCGCGTCTGTGTTTGTGCCAGGTGCGTTTGTGCTGGAAAGGGCGTCTGTGCAGAGTGCGGCCGCGTCTGCACTATGCAGGCGCATCTATGCTAGGCAGATATGTTTGTGTCTTCCAGGCGTGTCTATGCAGAGTATAGGCACGTCTGTGTGTTTCAGGCGTGTCTGTGTAAAATAGGCACGTTTATGCAGTCTCTAAGCGCGTTTTTGTCGTGAAGGCGTGTTTATGTCTTCAAGGTCAAATCGGCAGTTCTATGATGAATATACGCTGTCGATTGGATAAGCTACTGAGAGGACACACTCAAGCAGGTCCTCTAGGGAAGACTAGGATAGCAAATAGGGCTAGGATTGACAATTCTGTGATAGAACATACGTTGTCAATTAGGAAACTACTCAAGAGGTTTCACTCAAGCATAGGCCCTAGGATAAGATTGATTAAGGCACTTTGTGATGAATAGTGAGTACCAAGATATAGTACTTTGTGATAAACAGTGAGTATCAAAATATGAGCAGCACTTTGTGATGAACAGTGAGTGCAAATGTGAGCAGCACTTTGTGATGAACAGGGAGTACCACTAGGATAGAAGCAACACTTTGTGATGAACAGTGAGTGTCACTAGGATAGAGTACCATATGCACTTAGATAAAAAGTAGCATTTTGTGATGAACAGTGAATGCCACTATGACTGACATGATTGATTTGCTTGACTGTAGGAGTATTTGCCTATGCTGGAGTCACAAGAGAGATTCCCATCGACTCAGAGGTTGTGACCTAAGTTGATGTTTGAGGACAGAGCTACTATTGAGGCTATGGGATTGCGCCATATTTTGTATGTGCCTGAGTTTTGGGCGAACATGGGATTACTGACTGCATTAGCTGAGAGGTGGCATTCTGAGACGTGCACATTCCATTTGCCGATGGGGGAGATGACAGTCACCCTGGAGGATGTGTACTGGATTCTGAGGATACCGATCGATGGGGAGCTGATACCCTACGATCGAGATGGAGATAGGGATGCCTTGAGATGAGTGTTCTGGGATCCAGGGCTGGAGATGAGGGTAGGGCATGTGGCATGGGATACCATGACACAAACAGGATTGGCACTACCGGCATTGGTAGGAGGAGCGATCGGTGGGTTCTTGTGTCTGGATAGAGTGACACGAGGGTTGGTTGTGGGCTGGGGGAGCACATTAGAGACACTAGTGACACAACACACCAGATATGCCTGGGGACCATGCATGCTGACACACCTATATTATGAGCTTCATCAGTTTGTGTACCATGGATCAGTGGGATTGGGCTGCGGGGTCACATTGTTACAGGTGTGGGCCTATGAGCATCTACTAGTGACATGACCTATACATTTTAGGGGCAGAGGTCATGGATGCAGTTTCATGCATTTGTATGATATGATCACCTCACAGCCACGGATTGGTAGGTTGGAGTACTGGCGGCGGGCGATAGATGAGATTGATATGGCTATATGGAGGCCGTACCTGGGATGCGAGCAGTGGGAGGATGATGTAGTAGATCTACCCTACATCTTCTGTAGTAGGTATCTAATTGGGCGGACGCCCTATGTACTGGAGAGGCAGCTAGTTGACAGGGTGGGTAGGCAGTTCGCTAGGATCCAGCAGATGCCACGGGGTTCAGGCATGTACGCGCGGACGGTCAGGGATCAAGCGCAGTTTGGGCCATTGCTATCATATGATCAAGCTGTTACACAGCTAGTGGAGATGATGCCCCTACCTTGGGATATATGGCCAAAGATCGAGGATGCCAACATGGATGCAGAGTACACAACATATTGGGACGAGCATCCATTCCCATGCCTGACAGATCCAGGAGAGCCGCTAGATGGAGATGGTGGTGGGGATGATGATGATGATGGAGATGATGGGGGGAGAGGCCAACAGAGGAGGTGGGGTGCAGTTGGAGAGAGGAGGGTGGCACCGCGGAGGGAGGGTGGAGAGGATAGACAGGTGCAGATTGTGAGGGGTCACGGTGGATTACCGCTACAGGTGCAGGGACAGGGACATAGATAGGTATAGGTAAAGGTACAACCACTAGTATAGGCACAGGCACAGGGACAGGCACCCGTATAGGGGGAGCCACAGGCAGAGGGATAGGGGGCCGAGGCAGAGGAGGATGAGCTGATTGAGCTAAGGGAGATCTGCCAGGGATAGGCATATGAGATTCAGGACCTGGAGAGGGAGAGGGATAGACTCAGGAGGCGGCTCAGAGATACTGAGTGGGAGCGAGACCAGGTCTTTCAGCGCTACACAGAGGCTAAGACAGCACTGAGGGCTAGGAGGCAGGCGGTAGAGGACACAGGGGCTGGATATGCCTATGTCTTGCGGGCAGGGGAGGAGATTGCTTACTAGTGGGATCTCTATTATGGTGCAGTGCTAGCTGATCAGCAGGCGAGGAGCTTCCATAGGCTATCACAGACAGGGACGACAATGGGAGGGAGCTAGAGGCAATAGGCATCTAGCAGTGGGGTTATGGGTCCTCCACCACCACCAGATAGGGGGGACAGGAGGGATGATCCTGGGGTGGGTCCTTCGAGGGCTTAGATTTCATCGAGGCCAGGCGGCTCTGAGGGAGGGAGTTCATCATAGCCATATAGGGCTCCCTATGTATCAGTATTGTATCATTTTTGTATGATGATGTAGACACCTTCGGGTGATTGTAGCCATATGATTTTGACATCATTGTATCATGACACTTTATATATATATATATATGAGATGATTCATCTTTGTGGCAGCTATATGCATGCGTACCTATGTGATGTATGTTTCTATGTGATACTTATGATATGGATGCAAATATGTATATGATGCAATGCAATATTTTTTTTTGTTCTTTTATGTTTTATATGTGTATGCATGATGCAAATGTGAATGTATGTAATGCAGATGAATATGATAATGCAAATGTAAATTGTGCTAACACGTGTTGTGTGCAGGATGTGATGCAGTTGTGATATCTATATGTATGTATGAAATGCTTATATGTGGTAATGCAGGCGCAACTACATGAAATGCAAATGTTTTTGGTGTGTCATTATACTCAGTCATGTGATAGCAGGCTACGCAGACTTGAGAAGGATGATGAAAGTCAATCAAGAAAGGGGGATGAAAGATAGAAGATATGAAAGTGAAAGAGCTTCTTGTGCTTTATCATCATTGAACTTTATTATGGCAAAATAGGTTATGACAATCAAGGCATATGTTCGACCCAGAAAGTCATTGTTCTCGTTTGCATGGAGATAAGACAGTCTCAAACAAGGAATGCCCCAGTTCATACTAGACTCATAGTGTCCTCATATCCTTGGACAAGTCATAGCATTACTAAAAGACAATCCACAGACAGCAAATACAAATAGGTGACGATACCCCATTCTCGCCTTTCTAGTCAAAGACATCCTAGAGATAGAATCTCTAGTCAGAGACATCCTGAAAAAGCTAAAAGACATGTCACCAAAAGATAAAATCAAAAGAAAACCAAGACTCGACACCAACATCCACTCTAGTCCTCAAATTTAGTGTCTCTTATCACTTGTATAAGTCTTATTTGATTGTGGTCACAATGTTTACTTTCATAAAAAGGATAGATAGCACGAAACCATATGTTGTCTGAGTCTGTTGAAAGATTTGATTTTGATGAAGCCCATTGTTGCTGCTATGTCTCATCGGAAACTGACTGAATCCATGAAACTGATACTTTATTGTGGAGAAGATGAAACTTTATTGCAGATCTGTGATGCAAATGTTGTTTTATTGCAGATTGTGCGCAGATAGACTGAAGGAAGCTGGAAGAAACTGTACTCCTCGAAACATGTGATGTTCTCAGTTCCACACCCATCACTAGATGTAGGATTTGCCTTAGCCACATATAGGATTTGATTTATTATGGACGGAAAGGGAGGTGAAAAGGGAGGTTTATTATGAATGGTGAACCAATCTTGGGTAGATCAATAACAAGCCATGATGGGAATGTGTAAGTTTATTATGCATGAATTGGTTGTGAGTGTGTGCAAAGTGAAGTGATGAAAGAGAATCCTGAAGGAGGGAGGAGCAATGTCTCTACGCATGGCGCTGGTGACCCATTTTTCACCATGGTACTTGCCCAGGGTGCCACCGAAGTGGTTTTCACCGTTGGACAAAATTATTTCTCTTTACTTTTTTTGATTTTTCAATTTTTTTTTTGTGTCACAAGGCACCTGTTTGCTAGGTTTTCACCAAGTAATGATTTTTTTTGTTTTACAAATTTTTTTTTGTATTTTTGAATTTTTTTGTATTTTTTGAATTAGGATACTCTGAAGAGCTATGTATAAAACCTGCGAAGATGCATGTTGTTGATAGGATCCTCCAAGGGTTCACCCTCTATAGTTGAGAGCTAATATGCCCCAGATCCATATGCTGCTGTAATGATGTAAGGACCAAGCCAATTTGGTTCAAACTTTCCCTTCTTCTCTCTGTCTTGCTGATTTTTGGGATTTTCTCTGAGAACCAAATCACCTACCTCAAATGTGCAAGGCTTGATCTTGTGATTGTAGCTGCGACTCATTCGTTGTTGATAAGCCTTCAGATGATTAAAAGCAATTTGTCTTCGTTCATCCAATAGTTCAAGTTCTTGTAAGCGAGAGACCCTATAGTCTTCATCACTGATAATGTTTTGCAAAGAGACTCGTAAAGAGGGTAGCTCGATCTCAATAGGCAAGATGGCTTCAATGCCATAGACAAGTGAATAGGGTGTAGCTCCTGTAGGTGTGCGGACACTTGTGCGGTATGCCCAAAGTGTAGGATTAAGTTGGATATGCCAATTACGGCTAGCATCATCGACTGTCTTTTTTAGGATTTTAAGGATTGTCTTATTAGACGCCTCAGCTTGACCGTTACCTTGGGGGTAATATGGTGTGGAGAAATGATGTGAAATATGGAAGTGGTCACAGAGTTCACGAACATCCTAATTTTTGAAGGGACGCCCGTTATCAGTGATAATGGAAATAGGAATACCGTATCGACAAATGATATAGTTGAGGATGAACGTAGCAATCTATTTTCTAGTGACTTGTGTAAGAGGCATGACTTCAATCCATTTTGTGAAATACTCTGTGGTAGTGATAATGAATTTATGACGATTGGAAGAAGGAGGGTGAATATTGCCTATGAGATCGAGTCCCCACTGATAAAAGGGCCAAGGAGGCACAATTGGTTGAAGTTCTTGCGCTAGTGCATGGATGAGGTCTCCATGAATTTGACATTTCTTACATTTCTTGACAAACTAATATGAGTCTTTTTCCATATTGGGCAAGTAATATCTAGTCCTGATGAGTTTCTTGGCTAAGGTAGGACCACTAGCACATGGACCACATATCCCTTCATGTACTTCACGTAATGCAATCTGAGCTTTGTCACTTTCTAAACATCTAAGAAGAGTGCCATCTAAACCTCACTGGTATAGGATATCAGCTAAAATGACATATCGAGAAGATTGGCGAATGAAAGTGCGACGTTGGTTATTGGATAGATCAGGAGGTAGGGTATTGTCACGAAGGTATGTGAAGATGGAACCATATAACTGGGACTCAGGACCGACAACACATATCATCTTAGTAGGAATGATTTCATATGTAGGAACCAAAAGGTTATCCACCAAGAACTCATAGCGGGTCTCATTTGGAGGTAGATTGATCAGTGAAGCAATTGTAGCCATGGCATCTACGGCTCGATTCTACTCTCTTGGTATCTGCTCAAAGTCTATCTTTATGAAATGTTGTTTTAGGTCATCCACCATTTTTTTGTAAGGCATTAATTTTTCATCCTTTGTTTGGTAATCATCCGTTGCTTGACAGATTACAAGTTGAGAGTCCCCAAAAACACAAAGTTCTTGGATCTTCCACTGAACTGCAATCTGTAATCCAGTTGTTAATGCCTCATATTCCGCTATATTATTAGTGCAAGGAAATGATAAGCAGTATGATTTTGGTATAGAATCCCCTTGAGGAGTTATAAAGAGGATGCTATCTCCTACCCCATGATGTGTGTATGAGCCGTTGAAGTACAATTGCCATGGCTTCGCATGTGACATTGTTAAAATGGATTCATCTGGAAATTTTGAACTTAGAGGAACATCATCTATCATGGGAGCATCTGCTAATTGATCTACGATGGCTTGTCCTTTTATTGCTTTTCTATCCACATACTCGATGTCGAATTCACTCAAGATCATTACCCATTTGGCTAGTCGCCCAGTAAGTGTTGCTTTATTGAGAAGGTATTTCAATGCATCGATTCTTGCAACCAGCTTAGTCTTATGAGTGAGCATGTAATGTCGTAATTTCTGTGAAGCAAAGACCATGGCAAGACATGCATGCTCAATTGGTGTGTAGTTTAGCTCATATCCTACCAATGTGCGACTGATATAGTATACTACTTTTTCTTTGCCCTCAGCAATTTGTTGTGCCAAGCGTGCCCCCAGTGCTGTTGGAGTAGCTGATATGTATAGTAACAGAGGCTGATCTGGAACTGGTGGCATCAGAACTGGCGGATTTAGAAGATAATGTTTGAGTGTCTAGAAAGCCTATTGACAGTTATCATCCCATTTGAATTTGATGTTTTTATGTAGCAAGTTCTGAAAAGGATTACACTTATCTGCAAGTTGCGCTATGAATCTTCGTATGGACTAGAGTCTCCCTTGTAAAGACCAAAGTTGACTAATATTTCTTGGTGGTTGCATCTCTAGGATGGCCTTGACTTTTGCTGGATCAACTTTGATTCCTCTTTTTGATACAATGAATCCTAGGAGCTTCCCGAAGGTTACTCCAAAGACACATTTCTTGGGGTTTAATCTTACTTTGTATTTTTCCAACAGATCAAAGATGACTAAAAGTATGTCCAAATGTGTATTTCTGTCTATTGATTTGCCCAAGAGGTCGTCGACATAATCTTCCACAGTTACGTGCATGAGATCATGAAAGATAGTAGTCATGGCTCTTTGATATGTAGCACCTGCATTTTTTAGCCCAAAGGGCATGACATTCCAACAGAAAGTTCCCCAAGGACAAGTGAATGATGTTTTGTGTTGATCTTCAAACACGATCTTTATTTGATTATAACCAGAGAATCCATCCATCAACAATAACATTTCATAACCTACTGTGAGATCTACAATTAAATCTATGTTTGGTAATGGGAAGTCATCCTTAGGACAAGCTTTGTTGATGTCTCTGAAATCTGTACATATTCTGATGCTACGATCTAGTTTACTGACATGCACTAAGTTGGAGATCCATTCAAGATAATCAATTAGGCGTATGAATCCGACATCCAATAATTTCTCAAGTTCTGCTTTGACTAGTAATGCCACTTGTGGATGCATCTTTCTTAATTTCTGTTTCACTGGTTTTGCCCTCGGTTTAACTATCAAATGATGCATTACCAAATCTGAATCCAATCTAGGCATATCAGCGTATGACCATGCAAAGTTGATTTGTCGTTCTTTGAAGAAACTTATGAATTTTGACCTTTCTGACTCCATCAACGATTTAGCCAGGAATATGTTGTGTGGAACCTCTTCTGTACCAATGTTTCTTTTGATAGTCTCCTCTACCAATATGGATGACTTTTCCTCATATGATGCTGGGAAAATGTCGAGCCTTCCATCTTTGGGTGCCTCAGAGAGGTTTTCACCCTTAGATACGTCCTTTCTTTTTACTTTTTTGGGGTCAGACAGTGCCACAGTGTGGTTTTCGCCATAAGACCCTTGGTTTGTTCTTATTTTCATATTTTTGCGACTGGAAGGTCCGACGCCCTCACCAAAATATGCCACGCTATTGAGTTCTATAGTGTATCCCGCTTTATGGTCCCCACGGGGAAGATCATCTCGTATGCCAAGATAGTCAATAAAAGCTTCATCATTTTGGAATGTGTCAAACTGTGCAGGTCCTTCATGATCCCAATCAATGAGTTGGTGGTGAACGAGGGGAAGGCCTTTAATGTCTTCGAAGTTAGTGGGGCTAAGAGTGAAGATGCAGTTATATTCGGGTATGTCAAGGTAATTATCGAGGTCATCGATGGCACCCTCGTCATCAGTCTCGATCATGAACGAATCCAAATTATCATCACTAGTAGCGTATTTTGGGACAGGTGTTCTCATCCTATGTGATTTCAACCTAGGACCTTGAGACAAGGACTGTGTGGAATCCTCATGGGTTGTTTCTTGACCAACTTTGAATCTTTTATAAAATTCCTCTTCTTTTGTGGGTTCATTTGGCTCTCTGAATATCTCGGTGAGCTCGTAGTCACTGGAGGATTTGTCTGAACCCCATTCCCATTTGTTGGAGTCTGTGGAATAGCGATCCTCTTGTTGAATTTTGGCAGCTTTGATTTGTAAGGCTTCTTCTATCCTTTAAGCATGGACCTTGGAAGTCAGGAAACCAGGTCCCTTCGAGTTTTCCTTTTTGAAAGTCAATTCAGGTTGTAAAGGTTCAATGATGCCTTCCTTTCGTAACCCAAGAGGGCTTTTTCCATCATACCCGAATTTTTCTAGAATCTTGAAACTTTTGCCATATTTCTCACATGGTAGACTGATGTGATCTTGTGTATCATCTTCAAGGTCTTTGTAAAGCATTTTGTGTAAGTCTTCCTCTTCCAGTTCGCCCCATCTTTGAAAGGTAGTAGGGTTCCATTTGAGTACAATGATGGATACTTTCTTGTTAGGATGTGGTCTTCCATATTCTTTTGGTGAACTCATGACTTGTTGTAAGTACATGGTCTGATTTAAAGTGTATTCCCCCATGCCCTTGTCCTGAAATTTGCCTTTAAGCTCACCTTGTTTTGATGTCGAAGGTTTTAATGACTCAGGATCAATGTATGCCGAAGAAGGAACAACTTCATGATTACTGGGAATGATGGTCTCAGTTTTTGATCTCAAGTTATTGCAATATATGAATGGATTAGGATCACCGTTAACTATTACCTCAACTCCATTGTGAGGAAACTTAATGCATTGGTGATATGTAGATGGGATTGCCCTCATTTCATGAATCCAAGGATGCCCTAGCAATATGTTGTAAGTGAGATCTAGGTCTAAGACTTGACAAACCACATCCTTCATAACTGGCCCAACTCTGAGAGGTAAGGTGACTGTGCCATTGGATGAACGCTCTTCATCATCATATGGCTTGATGGTGATTTTGTTTGTAGAATTCACAGCTTTATCTGAATATCCCAATTGTTTAATTGTGCTCAATGTACAAATGTTTAGACCAGCTCCTCCATCTATTAGGACTCATTTTATTCGATGTTTGTGTATGAAGGCTTCAATGTGTAGTGGTGCATTATGTGGTTGGCTCACGGAGGCGTCGTCGGCTTTTGTGAATGTAAGCGAGTGTGGAATGGAAAGTTATCCCACCATGGCTTGAAACTGGTCCACATTTAGATCAGTAGGATTGGTAGTGTCTCTCAAGATTTTGTCAAGAATAGCTTTATGTGCAGGGGATATGCATAAGAGCTCAAGGATGGAGATGAGCGCGGGTGTCTTCCCTAACTATTCTACAAGGTCATACTCAGGTTTGGTTGATGAGGAAGCAGTGTTTTTAGTTGGAGCACCTTGCAAAGTGATTTTACCTCGATGAGTTGTGACATGACATTTAGAGGTAGGTTCAGAAGAAGATCCAACACCTTTTAGGACAATCTTGGGTCTCTGGGTAGAATTCTCAGGGTTTTTGTCCTTGATGATAATGGTAGAGATGTAATTGTCCATCGAAATGTGATTGATAGTTGAATCATAGTTATAGGTTGCTCTAGTATAGTTGGTTTGGTCATCTGTGGCTTTAGCTTTTCCCTTGTCATGTTTTGGGAATGGTTCCTTAAACATCTCATGTTCTTGATTGGATGAATGTCCTTCAATCTCAATGTCACCTCTATCAATGAGATCTTGTATGATGTTCTTCAGTCGATGACAATTTCTTGTCTTATGACCCTTGCTCTTATGAAATTCACAATATTCATCATCATTCCACCAATTTGGTTTAACCTTTGGTTCATATGGAGGAAAATCTGGAATAGTGATTACCTTGTTTGCCACTAGCTTTTTGAAAACTGACTCAAGTGGTTCTCCCAATGGAGTGTACTTCCTTCGCGATTTAGAAGCTATTTGAGTATTCACCTGATTTGATCTAGAAAAAATGAATTTGGGTCGCACTGTATTGGCATCAACAACACCATCATTGATTGTGTTCTTGTTTTTATTCCAAAATCTTGGCTTGTCTTTTCCTTTAAAGTCATCTTTGTTTTCCTTGAATATCTTAATGACTCCTTGTTCAATTAGGACCTTCTCTGTTGCTAAGCCTTTTTCAATGACATCCTTGAAGGTGGACAAACAAGCTTTCCTTAAGTCATAACCAATCTCTTTGTTAACATTTTGGGTGAACATTTCTACCATTTGTTTTTGTGGAATTTCACAAGAGCATCTACTGGCTAGATTCCTCCATCTTTGTAAAAATGATGCAAAAGACTCTCCCTCTTTTTGCTTGGTGTTGCACAAAGTAGTGACTGATATGTCTGTCTCTATGTTGTAGGAGAAATGTTGGATAAATGCCTTTGCTAAGTCACCCCATGACTTAATTCCAGGTGGAATTTGGGAGAACCATTCCATAGCTTGATCACCTAGGCTTTGTGGGAATAATCTCATCAAATATGTCTCTTTTGAAGCTACCTCAATGCAAGTTGTGAAAAACTGTCTTATGTGTGCCTTAAGATCCCCTTTTCCTCTATACTTATCAAACTTAGGTGTCACAAAGTATGTAGGAAAAGGAGGCATTGGAATGCTCTTGTCAAATGGATAAGGACATATGTCTCTCATTGTTTATGTTGGCTTCGGTGTATTTATGTCCTCCATTTTCTTTTGTAAGTCCCTGATTTGTTGCTCCAAATTGTTCTTAGGTGGAGATCGACTTCTTGGACCATACCCTATGCTTGAGGCACCAATTGGAGGAGGAGCATGTTGCATATATGGATGATATTGATCATACACATGTTCATATGGAGGAGGTCTATAGTGATGTTTCATATATGGACCACTTGGTATAGATTCATGTTGTGGAACACAATATCTATTTTGTCCATGTATACCATACTCTACAGGCATGTCATGTTCTAATGTGTTGCCCCAAAATTTGACACAGGGTTTCCTTGTGTCCAAATTTTGAGCATGCCTTTGAATGTCCAATTGCTTTGGTGGTTGATCTTTAGCATTGATATGTGATTGAGCATATTTCTTTGCATACGACTTCCATAGTGGTCTGCGAAGGTGAGTATCATATGCTTGACCATGTGTGTGTGGGACCTCTGGTTTTTGAAACAAGGATGATGGTGATTCAAGCACCATATGTGGTCCTGTATTGCCTCCACTATTAGGCCTCCTTTGATCCATGTTGGAGTGAGGTTGTTGCAAAGGTCGATTTTCCATTATTTGAGACATGTCAAAATCATGAGGTATCTTGGCTCCACTTTGTGCCATTATTTGTAAGAAGTATTGTCTATCCCTCCTCATTATTTCCTCAATCAATCGATTGAAGCGGGGGTCCATAATGGATTCTTCCACATCTACTGAATGTATGGAAAAGTTGTCCATATTGTCATTGTGTGTATCATTGTTGTTTGTAGTGTCCATGTTCTCAACATTTGGAATGTTTCTATAGGCATCCATGTCAGGTAATGTGTTATGATCAGTATTGAAAAAGACATCATTGTCATACTCATAGACACTCATGTTTGTGGACTCTTGAGCCTCTTTAGTTTCTCTCCTAGATTTTTGAAGATGAATTTCAACCATGAACTAGGTATTGACTGAGATGTGTGAGACTAGATGAAAATGGAAAAAATATGGAAGACCAAGAGTTGGATGGAATGTGAATGAATCTGAGGTGTACTTGCAATGTCCAAAGTGTAAGACCAAGTATGTATGTAGTAGAGTAGGTGTGACTTCCAAAGAGAGGATAGTTTCTCTTGATGAGGTAAGTTGACCTTGACTCTAAGTAAGACCAAATGAGACCCAAAGGTGATAGACCTTGATGAGGGACCACTTAGCAAACTGTTGTTGTATGTAGTGTGTTGACAAAGTATGATGAGGACAAGGAAGTGACCTTTTGACTCAAGTTTAGACAAATGTGAATGTAATGTAAGGTGTAAAGCAATGATGGACTTTGTGAGACCCAAAGACAGGTTGAATGCTAGATGAAAACCTGGAGAAATAACCTAGGAGGCTCAAGAATTTTGAAACTGACTGTGTTTGTTTGCTGGATTGTAAAAGTTTTTTCAATTCTGAACACAGACGTGCCTATATACTGCATAGACACGATTTCCTGACACGGACATGTTTTTGTTTAACATAGATGTGTTTCTGAGATTTCTGTAAAGTGCACTGTTGATTCTGGAAACACAGACATGTTTCTGCCCTTCACAGACACGGTTATACAACACAGACACTATTATGTCAGACACAGACGCGTTTCTGCAGAATTTGTGCAATTTTTCCCAATCTGTGAATTTGTTTTGTTGTGACCAAATCTGACTGTTTGACCATTTTTTCGTGACAAGAGGACACAGTGTTGATGAAGACTCAATGTTTGCAAGTGTCTAGACTCCAAAAAAAAATGACTCAAAGAAAGTGTGTTGTTTGATGTAAAAATGTTTTGCATACACTTGAAGACACAAAAGACACAATGTTTTGCTATTTGGTCTTGAATGTTTTGAATGTTTAAAATAAGTCAAGCACAATTCTTATGGCTGACCAAGACAATAGTTGTTGATCCCACATGGGGTTTTACCCCCGAGGCTATGCTATTCAGAGTGGATACTTAGATGCTTGACCTCACTGGCTCCACCCTCGGCACTCACTTCTCAGGTTAGCCAAGCATCAGTCCCCACGAAAACTCCCCGTGGTGATCTTTGTATCTCTACTAAGAACCATATGTGTGTGGGCTGCTACCAGAGGTCCGACCTCCTGCCCCAACAACTAGAAGGATTTGGGCTTCTAAAACAAAAAGGTGCTAGTAAGGGCATCCGCTCATGTGGCCATACACGCGGCACTTTCAGCTCTGTAAATACAGAAGGCTCCCAGCCGGTAGGGGTTACGCCCTACAACTGATCAAATAAATTTGATCAAACGAGTTTATGGGGAGACATAGTGTCGGTATGAGCTAATCAGCACACGTTATTCATAGTTTTCACCATGAATACAGTTATTTATAGTGGTTTGGAAGAAGATGGCTTTTCTTTTGCTACCACTTGGGCCGTTCTCTTCTCACTAGTAGTCCTAATGACCACACGGGAAGACAGGCCCTCTAAAGATTAAACAAAAAGAGCCTATTGCTCAAGACACAAAGATAATGATTCAATTTTAGTGCACCAATTGAAGTGTTTTCTAGTCTATTGAAAACAAAGCACACACAAAAAAAATCAAAAACCCTTGCCAAGGACCTGCAACAAAGATTTGTTAGTAGTTTGGATTGTTTGAAATAATCACCCCTTCCTGCAAGCACACAAGTTAGGTAAATTTTAGATCAAGACTTTCTGAAAATAGGGGCCTTCAACCAAATGATTTTGCTTTCAAGACAAGATGCACCAATTTTATTAGCTAGATCTGAAGATGTTAGCTCAAAATAAACCGGATCTGAAATATTAAATGACCAAAAACTGAATCAATAAAGCTCCAAAAAAAAGAAAAGAAATCCATGCACATAGATGCAGTTACCCCAAACACAGACGTGGCTATCTGATGTAGACACACTTCTGTGAGACACAGACGTGGCTCCAGAACCCAGACGTGACTTTTGGACACAGACGCATCTAAAAACACCGCAGACGCGACCGAGGAACACAGATGCGGTTTTCAGAATCTGCAAAAAAAAAAAAAAATGCTATCAAGGATGCAGACGCGGTTCCAGATGTCACAGATGCGGCAGAAAATCAAAAATGTGACCCGAAAGTGCACAGACGTGAAAATATTAGAATGTTGTTGAAAATGTCAGATCTGCAACTTCAAACACAAAATCTACAACAAAAATGTTAGATGCAAAAGGGACAAGAGTCCCACTGGGCATGCCAAAATGTATATGGTGAAAATGGAAACAATAATAACGATATTGAAAGGCTAAATGAATTCAACCACAAAACCCTAGCCTAACAACAACAAAGATCCACCATAACATATGAAGATTACCTAAGACAATGCAAATCAAATGAAATCACAAAGATTATACCATCACATGTCCAATAGGGTTTGGATTTCCATTCTTCCTATTTCCATTGATCTTGCTTGATATATTTTCTCTCAGATTTTATGTGCACAAGAGCTCTGTAGGTCCCGGGGACAACTGAGAGGGGGGGGTGAATCAGTTGTCTAATAAATTCAAACCAAAAACTTATTAACCAACTTAGTGCTTAGTACCGGTAAGACAGTTAAGTATGCCGGTAAACAGTGTTAACATAAAATTGCTATACCGGTAAGAATTAATGCATGAAACATAAACATAAAGTCATCCACAACACATGACACACATATTTGTACGTGGAAACCCTGTAAGGGGAAAAACCATGATGGGAAACCTTACCCACAATCAAATGATACTACTACAGATAGTAAGTGTACAAAGAGGGGTCTGCACATGCAAAAAGGCCAACAGCCTAGAGCTCACTGCTAAAACACAAATGGGAGTCACACTGACTACAGTTGGATGGTTAAATCCAATCAGAATGTATTTCACAAAATAGCATCTTCATATGTTGGATTCAGTACCGGTGTAATGCTGATATGCTTCTACAAAAACCTAACTTCACCTTCAAATGATGTCTTCATGTATATCTCTGCTTGATCTCACATATATCCTTCCTTAAATATTTTTTCGCATTCCACAGTTGATCTTACAAATAAGATCTTACATTTATACCATACCCTAAGACCAATTTTAGTAGGTCGGCTCTACAAAATATTACAATAAAAACATTTTACAAATAATACAATATCCGATGCAATAACCGATTATACATGTCGGCTTAATGCATTTACAACAATAATAAATCATCTTCATAGTGTGCCATGCTGATTTGGAAAAGATAAACCTGCCGGTGTAACCCTAGATAACCTGGACCTATTTGCCGGTAAAAGCAAATATGCAAATAAGAATATACCAATGATATTACTTCAAAGAAAAGTGTCCACATGATGTCTTCGACATTACCAAGTGTCTTCCATGTCATTGCAGGTACCAGTGACCATTATATCCTATCAGTTAACCATATACCGGTGATTGTTTGAACAGTTTACTAATTGCCGGTGAATGTTGTTGGATCTCCAAAGTAGGTGTATTTAGCAGGTGTTGACATCAATGACAAAACCATACCAAAATACCAACAATCTCCCCCTTTGGCATTGATGGCAACACAAGATGGAAAAACCATCAAAGTGCCAAGATAGAAATGCCAAGTACAAAAACCAATTCTCCCCCTGGGAGTAATGTGTTTATACAAAGATTTATTTACAATACCAATTTCTCCTCAAAAAGATAATGCATTTTTTCATAATGTTTTTCCATATATCTCTCCCCCTTTGACATCAAATGCCAAAGTCACAAAAAGGTCAAGTTCATACAAAATACCAACCAATTCAATATACCAACTACTCCCCCTAAGAAGTAGTTTCCTCATCATAAACCAGAATAAAAGATTTGTCCATTTAATTCTGCCGGTTGATGACAATCATCAACTGTCTAAGTCTCTACCGGTGGAGGTAAGACTCTGAGCTGATCTCTAAGATACTCAAAAGTTTCCTTAGGCAAAGGTTTTGTAAAAATATCTGCAAGTTGTTCTTTAGTATTCACATAGACCAGTTTTATTTCCTTTTCTTCAACTTTTTCCCTTAGAAAATTCAGTTTGATAGAGACATGTTTTGTTTTAGAATGTAATACTGGATTCTTAGATATATCAATTGCTGCAGTGTTATCACAATATATAGTAATAGGTTCCTTGCAGTTTACCTTTATGTCTTTCAACATTTGCTTAAGCCAAAGTACCTGTGTACAGTTTGTTGCTGCTGCAACATATTCTGATTCTGCTATTGATAAAGATGTACAACTCTGTTTCTTAATTAACCAAGAAACTAATCTCTTTCCAAGAAAGAATGCTCCTCCAGTGGTGCTCTTTCTATCATCCACATCTCCTGCCCAATTTGCATTTGTGTATGCATATAGATCAAATTTTTCATCTTTAGGATACCATAATCCAAGATTTGTTGTGCCTTGTAAGTACCGGAAAATCCTTTTTACTGCTGATTCATGATTTTCTTTGGGATTACTCTGAAATCTAGAAACTATACTTACTGCATTCATAATATCAGGTCTGGTTTGTGTCAAATACAGTAAACCTCCTATCATAGATTTGTATCTAGTTGGATTAACGGGTGTGGATTCATCCCTTTGAGATAATTTGTCATTTGTAGTCATAGGTGTGCTTACCGGTTTAGAGTTCTCCATCCCAAATTTTTTGAGTAGTTCTTTCAAGTACTTAGATTGACTAAAAAATATGCCTTTATCAGTCTGTAAAATCTGCAATCCTAAAAAGAATTTTATTTCTCCAATCATAGACATTTCAAATTCATGCTACATTTTAAGAGAAAATTCTTTGCATAATCCATCTTCTCCTCCAAAGATTATATCATCAACAAATACTTCCATAATCAAAATGTCATCATTAGTTACTTTGTAATATAAATTGCTATCTGCATTTCCTTTAGTAAAACCAATTTTTAAAAGATACTTATCCAATCTTGCATACCAAGCTCTTGGAGCTTGTTTTAGTCCATACAGAGCTTTTCTTAATCTGCAAACCATATCATTGTTATCTGTCAAAGAAAATCCATCAGGTTGTTCAATATAAGCTTCTTCTTCAAGATCTCCATTCAAAAATGCACATTTGATATCCATTTGATAAACTTTGTAATCCTTGTGAGCTGCAAAGGCCAAAAATAATCTAACTGCCTCAATTCTGGCTACCGATGCAAAAGTTTCATTGTAATCAACTCCTTCTTTCTGAGAATATCCCTTACACACTAGTCTTGCTTTATTCCTGACAACCTTACCATCTTCATTGAGTTTGTTTCTAAATACCCATTTGGTTCCAATTACATTTTTATTTTCAGGCCGGGGCACTAATGTCCAAGTATTATTTTTCTCAGTCTGTCCTAATTCTTCTTCCATAGCTTTAATCCAAAATTTATCTTCACATGCCTCATTGATAGATAATGGTTCAATTTGACAAATAAGACATACCTCTTCATTTGCCAATCTTCCTCTTGTCATGACTCCTTTAAATTTGCTTCCAATTATCTGATCTTCAGAATGATTCAGTCTTACATACCGGGGTGTCTTAGTCTATTGTTGTTCTTCAATTACTATGGTATCCTCTGATGATACTGGGGCAACTGGATCATCATTCTATACTGGTGGATTTACTGTTGGTTCATTTGTCATAATTTATGTTACCGGTTCAGAGTCTATATACCTTGAAGTTCCTCTAAATTGTTCATCAATTTTTACATTTGTACTCTCAACAATTTTCTGTAATCTTTTATTAAAGCATCTATAAGCTTTACTCTTAGATGAATAACCAAGAAATATTCCTTCATCACTTCTAGGATCAAACTTGCCAATATACTCATCTCTTCTATTATAACATTTACTTCCAAAAATTCTGAAATACTTAAGAGTAGGAGTATTACCAAACCATAGTTCATGAGGGGTCTTACCGGTTTCACCTTTGATGTGAACTTTGTTGAATGTATAGATAGCAGTGCTTACTACCTCTCTCCAGTACACATGTGGTAGATTTGCTTCTGATAACATACTTCTTGCTGCATCCAAAATAGTTTTGTTTTTCTTTTCAACAACTCCATTCTGTTGAGGTGTCCAAGGTGCTGATAACTGTCTTTTGATTCCATTTACTTCACAGAATGTATTAAAATCTCTAGATGTGAATTCTCCTCCTTGATCTGATCTTAAACATTTAATTTTCTTACCAGTTTCATTTTCAACCATTGCTTTGAATAGTTTGAACTTCCCAAGTGCTTCTGATTTTTCTCTAAAAAAAGTAACCCAACACATTCTAGAATAATCATCAATAATTAGCATGAAATATCTATCACCTTGTAAACTTTTAGTTCTAGCTGGACCACATAAATCAGTGTGAATTAAATCAAGAGCATTATTGGAATACTTTTGAAACTGGCTCTAACCTATTTTCCAAATTGACATTCCTTGCAAATTGTATTCTGAGGTTTCACAATTTTAGGTAGATCTCTAACTGCCTTAGAAGTACTGATTTTTACCATGCAATCAAAATTTACATGACATAGTCTTTTATGCCATAGCTCGCTTTCATCTATATGAGCAATTAAGCATGCCTTTTCACTGTTATTCAAATGAAAGATATTACCTTTAGTCTGATTACCGGTTGCAATTTCCAAACCAGTTCTATTCATGATTTTGCATTTTCCATTTTTAAATTGTAACTGAAAACCTTTCTCAACTAATTGACCAACACTCAAAAGATTATGTTTTAATCCTTCAACATAGTAAACATTGTTAGTGTTATGTTTACCATTAAGAGATATTGAACCCTTACCTTTGATTGAATAGGCTTTGTCATCTCCGAATCTTACTAAACCTCCATTGTATTCTTGAAAGTTCAAGAATTTGCCTTTGTCTCCAGTCATGTGATGTGAGCATCCTGAGTCAATAATCCATTCATCCTTTGATTCAACTTTAGCTGCTAGGGCTTGTTCTACCAGTGGAGCAATAGGTACCGGTTGATCTTCTGTTATAGCAACAAAGACCCATCTGTTGTCTATTGGATCCTCATCAGAATCATCAGTCACACCTTCATCAGCAATGTAACAAGATTTATCTTTGTTTTTCTTAAATCTGTATCTCTGATATTCAGGATTAGGTTTATATGTCCTTCTAGCTTCTTCTCTTATTCTAGCATGTCTATCAAGGCATCTTGAAGCCATATGACCAATCTTATTATAGTTGAAACATTTAAAGGGTGCTTTACCTTCATACTTACTTCCAATTGGACCTTTTGGCACTTTTCTTGCAAATAGTGCTTCAAGTTCTTCAAGCTCTTCATTCTCCTTCCTGGTTTCTTCAAGTTCTCTTGCATAAAAGGCTCTTCAGTCTGATTTGTCAAAAGATGGAGCAGATGATGTTGATGCTTTGAAAGCCAAATCATTTTTTATAGTAGCAACAGGACCAAATTCTTCAATTTCAAAAGCTGAAAGTTTTCCAATCAATGTATCCCTAGTTACTGATGTATTAGGCATTGTTCTCAACTCATTAATAGCAGTAACCTTCATTTTATATGCTGGTGGCAAACCTCTTAAGATTTTTGAAACAATCTCATCTTCACTCAAGGTTCCTCCACAACATTTGATACCTAAAACAATTTCATTTACTCTTTCCATAAAAGCAGAAATTATTTCATCTTCTTCCATTTTCAGATGTTCATACCTGACTCGGAAGCTTTCAAGTTTTGCAATTTTGACTGCGGAATCCCCTTCATTCAGTGTTTCCAAATGATCCCAAATAGCTTTTGGAGTAGATCTATCTAGTAATCCCATGATTTGTTGATTTGATAATGCGCTCAAAAGTGCTTCTCTTGCTTTGCAATCATTTTCTTCATCTTTAGCTAAAGTAATAGGAGCAGGCTGACCAGCTATAGTAGCAGTATAACCATTCTTAGTAACTTCCCAGATGTCTTTACCAATGCAATTTAGATGTGTCTCCATTCTGATTTTCCATATTCCATAGTTGGTTCCATCAAGTTTAGGACTATCCTTTCTGAAATAATTAGTAGACATTGGATCTCCTCAAGTTGTTAAACTTCCAAAAAAAGAGGACTAAGCTCTGATACCAATTGTAGGTCTTGGGGACAACTAAGAGGGGGGGTGTGAACTAGTTGTCTAATAAATTCAAACCAAAAACTTATTAACCAACTTAATGCTTAGTACCGGTAAGATAGTTAAGTATGTCGATAAACAGTGTTAACAGAAAATTGCTATACCGGTAAGAATTAATGCATGAAACATAAACATAAAGTCATCCACAACACATGACACACATATTTGTACATGGAAACCCTATAAGGGGAAAAACCATGGTGGGAAACCTTACCCACAATCAGATGATACTATTGTAGATAGTAAGTGTACAAAGAGGGGTCTGCACATGCAGAAAGGCCAACAGCCTAGAGCTCACTTCTCAAACACAAATGGGAGTCACAATGACTACAGTTGGATGGTTAAATCCAATGAGAATGTACTGCACAAAATAGCATCTTCATATGCTGGATTCAGTACCGGTGTAATGCTGATATGCTTCTACAAAAACCTAACTTCACCTTCAAATGTTGTCTTCGTGTATATCTCTACTTGATCTCGCATATATCCTTCCTTAAATCTTTTTTCGCATTCTACAGTTGATCTTACAAATAAGATCTTACATTTATACCATACCCTAAGACCAATTTTAGTAGGTTGGTTCTACAAGATATTACAATAAAAACATTTTACAAATAATACAATATCCGATGCAATAACCGATTAGACATGTCGGCTTAATGCATTTACAACAATAATAAATCATCTTCATAGCATGCCATGCTGATCTGGAAAAGATAAACTTGCCGGTGTAACCCTAGATAACCTGGACCTATTTGCTGGTAAAAGCAAATATGCAAATAAGAATATACCAATGATATTACTTCAAAGAAAAGTGTCCACATGATGTCTTCGACATTACCAAGTGTCTTCCATGTCATTGCAGGTACCGGTGACCATTATATCCTGCCGATTAACCATATACTGGTGATTGTTTGAACAGTTTACTGATTGCTGGTGAACGTTGCTAGATCTCCAAAGTAGGTGTATTTAGCAGGTGTTGACATCAATGACAAAACCATACCAAAATACCAACAAGCTCAACAAAGAACGGAATGTGGTTGCAAGTAGGATCGCATGTGCCAAGTAGTCAAATTGATCAAGTAGTTAGTTAGGGTTGATAATGAAGGAAGCATCTCCTTATATAGAAGACACCATAAGAAATGGAGGGGTAAGATTGAGAGGTGTAAAAGGAGGTCGGCTATGATTAGAGGGTAGGTAAAAGAAATAATAAAATAATGAGAGGGTAGGTAGTGTATGAATTAAGAGATGAATGACATGTGTCATGGGTAGAAAAGGTTAATGAATTAATTAAATAAATAAAGATTTATTTAATTAATAGGAGTGAGCTCAATTAAATAAATAAGATATTTATTTAATTTAGGAAAAGGATAATTTAAATGAGAAATAAGGCTAGAAGAGGATAAATGAATTAATTAAATAAATAAGGATTTATTTAATTAATAGAAGAATTAGGCTAAAGTAATTAAATAAATAAGAATATTTGTTTAATTAGATTGGACAATTTTAGGTGTCTACACCAATAACTCCCTGATTTTTCTCTGTTGTTCATTCTTCCTCGAGTTGCACTTCTCTAATCCGATCCACAAATCACAAGATCTATATTAAATGCACACCTATAGAAATACCTATCCCTACACGACACTTCATAGACCTCTGTAGCTTGCCACTTAATCTCTACATGGCATCCACATTGACCTCCACCTCTGCTAGATCATCTATGTTAGTATGAATAGGATCATTGACCAACAAATCAACCGGTTCTTCTTTTCCAGCCGATTTACTAACCCTACCAATATCTCACACTTTACTAGTTAACCTTCATATTTTCTCTTTGTTGAATTTCCAGAAACCTTAATCGGCCACTAGACATGTCTATCCATAGCATGCTCATTCTCATAAGTTGGGAAGTCTTCTGCATCTACACCTTGTCCATATTACCGGTGGACTTACATACTGGTACACACTCTTGATGACACCATGTCATCAACCTTCAAGAGACTCCATCTTCAATCCAACCATTTTCCTCTGATTGCATCTGCTCAACCATACCTTCTCCCTGATCAACTCAGACCATATCTCAACCGGTTTCTTAGAGTGACAAACTGATCACTCTCATCTACACCGACATCCCAACATGCCTTCTCTATCGGTTCAGTGCATAACCCTATTTTCATGCACTTGAGGCATTCCTTTGATTCACTGGTAGATCCGGTGTGAGTCTTCATTCACTTGACTTTTACCTCTTCTACCTTATCTCATAGAATTATGATGCACACTTTGCATAATAGGAGATAAGTTGCACTTGCCGGTGGTAGTGATTTCTTGTCATCTGCATCCTGCAATGCATTCATTTGGCTTCCCTATTTGTGAAACATATCTTCAAACAAGCACATGTGATCCGGAGTGGTCAGATTCATTGTTAGTCATCTCTTCACATGGTGACTGCATCTTCATCTGGTGGGAGTCCTGTTGTTCTGCAACCACACAACATACTAGTGACCTGTTCATTCTTCTCCTTGGATGTTGATGTGATTTAGGTAACATTCTACCTCTTCATCACAAACAACATCCAAGCATCCTGATCATTGTCAACACATCACTTACCAGTTGACATACTCTTCTTACCGATGATACACTGTACCGGTAACCTATCCATTTCATCCACACAAGTCAAGCACTAAGTTGTGTACCAGTGACTCCAGTGATCATTCCTCTGAATGCCATTCTCTTCCTTAACTTATCAAAGTTCTGCAACACAAGGTGATATAAAATATCTCATCTTGTACTCCTCCATGTTAGTGTCACACATACATCTCTCATACTGGTAGTTATCCTATACCGGTTGACATCAATGACAACACAATGCCAACAATCTCCATGGCTTCTAACCAGGCTGCTATTCCTTGCAACATCTCCATCACAATAGGGTCTACATTCCCATGTGCTCCACCATTCCTATCTCCTCTTCGCATCATTGATTCACACTTATCCTTTGCAATTGCAGGTTGGATCTGCAATCTACCACCCTACAACAAAAATTCAAGACATGCAACCTCCGGAATGAAAATTCACTCTGATACCACTTGAAGCAGTCACTGGTGAGGAGGGACCTCAAAGAGATCAATTTGAACCAGTCAGTAAGAGTAAAAACAATGGAAACACACAGATATGATGGAGGCAATGCAGAACATATAATTTTATTGCATAAAATTTGATTACATCCAACTGGTAATAACCGGGTTACAACATACTGACACACAGGCCTAGTAGAATAGGTCACAACTGCGACCTTGAATCAAAAGATCTATCTTCTAGGCATAGTCTATCTATTCGATACTCTAAGTGATTCTAATTGATTGCATTCTAAAGCATTATTGTAAATATATATATCGATCCAAAGGATCCAGTTGGCCCAAAAGGGATCAAAACCCAAAGAACAAGACCTAATGTGCAAAATGAACAAGGTGAACCTCCGCCAAAAGATTCCCCCCAAAAATCCAAAGGATGAAACATAGATCACGGGAAAAGGTCGGCCACATGCCAAGGAACATTGAAATCAATGCTCAAGGCTCCACAAGCTTCGGAATGGGTTCTAGTAGATCACCAAAATAGGTCTCAGGCAACCGGTAACAAAGGAACAACCGGTAGTGATATCTTGACGGTAAGAGATCCAAATAAGATGCGGTCTGAAAGAAAGAAATATGATCATCTTCAAGTAGAATGCAACTCCACAGGATTTGGTGAGCCAAAACTGGGACACAGAAAGGAAAACTGAAACTGCAAAAAAAAAAAAAAAAAAATGAAAATGTTTTTGGTTGATGCAAGATTGTTGTGAACCGGGGATTCTCTTGCATCGCCTTGGATATCTTCCATGAAGGCTAATGCTTCTCCAATGCATAAATGTTTAAAACTTCCCCACAATGAAGAAATCATAACTATTAACCATAGCTTATTTCGACCAGCCGAAAGAAGCCCAGGTGTTCCTATTGATTTATTTTGGCCTAAACTATTCCAATATCTTCCACCAAAAAGAGATGCTCTCTTTCAATCTTATCAAAAGTGGAAGAAAGATATGATCCTATCCTTGAGCCAACCTATAACTCCAACAATTTACATTCCCATCCTTCTTGAAGATGATGTTCTTCCCTTAATAGATAGAGCTAATCTTCCACCTAAGGAAGACTCCCAACTTATTCCAGTGGATGAAACTATGCCTTCTCCTAAGAAGCATAACAATATTCCTCCTAAGGTTAGACCTATACCTCCTCCTCATAATGGACTTGGTCTCCTTCCTACACCAAACATTCCCTCTTTATATGGTGCAGTTCTTCCTCCTTTCTCTTATAGAGAGAAGAGGCATGCCTCTCCTCTTGTCCAACCTAAAAGACCTCAACCTAAACCTCCAACTATAAAAGATGAAATTATTCCTCCTTCAACAAATATTCCTCCTCCTTCTTAGCTTTTTGTTAAGACTCGACAGAATTGTTGTGTAGGAGACCACTGATGAAAGCATTGCGCTAGAGCTCGTGAAGTTGCTGCTCAAAATATTCAATCTCCCAAAACTCCAATAGTTGACATGATTCTATTTTCTCCTAAGCAAGATGTTGAACCTACATTTTCAAATCATAAGTTGCAAAAAACATGTGATGGTTTTACTCCTATTCGTGTTCATGCTCCTCTTTCTATAAATCTTGATGAAGAAATAGGTGAAAATTTTATTCATGATGGAAATACAACTCCTAATGCTTCTGATAGTGAATATGAATATGTTGATGTTGACAAACATTTATCTGCATAATTTTCAAAAGACTTAATCCTAGCTCCTATAATTGATCAAAGTGACTTAGCACATGAGCATAGTCCTTGTTTGGATCTTGTGATGGCTCCATCTATTATGCTTGATGTCGCTCCTCAAGCGTGTTTACCGCCTTCCCAAAATAAGTGATCAATGAGATCGAGAGGTGGATGACGTGCTAGACTAGCTATATTAGCACCGTAGATCCTCTACCTCTTTCTTTTCTTTCTCTTTTGTGATTAATCTTCTATGTGTATCCCTATTCTTCTATTTTCCCTAGTAATGTCTACTTGAGGACGATGCAAAGCATTGAGATCTCATTTGGTCTCTTTCATGTTGACTCAAAAGACATCTTCTATTCCCTTTCTTCCAAGGTAGTTTCCTTCCTTTGGAGAATGACGATTATTCTATGAACACACACACACACATATATATGATATACATGAGTTATCATACAACATACTGACCCCGAGGAAAATGAAACTACCTCATCTTTTGTATTTTGTGTTCATTATCCTTGGTTTTATTCCTTGATTGAGGGCTAAATCCTTTTGATAACGTGATCCCTCTCCTTGTCTTTCTCTTGGGCGTATCCTACCTTAAAGAAATCTCTCTTGATAAGGCATGCACGATCGCTTTAACATGGGGGCATACACTTTTCTCATGTTTTCCTTCTTGATACTCAAAGTTACTTAGTGAACTTAGCTTGGATTTGTAATTTTTGGTATCCCTGCGTTTCATGACTCATGGTGAGGGGAACCTTGCTACTTGTAGTCATGGTTCTCTATCTTGATCTTCCCTTTTACTTTGTCAATCGATGTCATAAGATCCTTAGTCCATTGGGGGCTTGGTGTATCTTGCCTCCTTGACATGGTGAAAGTCTTTCATTCTTGTTTCCTTATACTTTACCGGTAGTATTGGCATACACTTATACTCCCACTAAAGTGGGGGCTAGATGTAGCGTCATAAAATTGTGACCTTGCAATTTTCAACCACATTTGGGTTTTCACATTGGCAAATTTAAACCCTAAGCTTGACTGGAGACCCAAGACATGCTCACACTTCCTGAAGCTTGCATCTCCTCACACCCTGCACTCTCCTATGCTGCTTCCTATCTTGAATTAGGGCAAGATAGGGTTGTGGCACCCCTGTCCTTGCCCTATTTTGGCCCTCCTCTACATTTATCCTTCATTGGGCTTTGCATTTGGAAAGCTAGAAAAGTTTCCCTATGGTGGCCTATAACAAAAAATCACTCAATTAACCCTAATTGGCGAGTATATAAGACACATTTTCCCTTCCTATTTGCATAAGTTCAATAAGCGAAAGTTAGGTGAACAAGCATTATTATCATTCAAGAATTTGAGCGTTCAAGCATTCCTTTCAAGCATTGAGCATTCTCAAGTCTCCTTTCAAGGCTAGGTGTTGCATTCAAGTCAAGGATTCAACCATTGAAGAGGAGATCTCTTTCATCATTCAATTCCACACAAACAACTCTATCAACATTTCAATTGCATCCTCTCTTGAGGTGAATTCTATTTCAGTCATTTAATTTTATTACTTGCAAGTACTTTTCATCATTTGGTTAATTCCAAAATTGAGGTTTGACCTGAAGGCAAACCCCCAATCCCAACAACATTTCCTCTCTTTTCTGTGTGTAGGTTGTAGGTGCGCAACTGTATTTGCAGATTTGCATTCCATTCTTAGAGGTGGAAAAATCCTTTTTGGCAAGCGGATTTTTCGGAGGACTGTGTGCACTTTCAGTACAGTCCCGACAAATTTCACTCAAATTTGCAGGTGAGCTTCATCTCGAGATTTTACTGCCAATTCCAAGTGCACAACTTCATCCCGCATTCCTATCTCAAGTTATTATCATTTCTTTGTCTTTTTACACTTATTCTTAAATCGCATAATTCAACCTTTTACATTCTAAAAGAGGGGTTACTTTTACTTTCCAAATCCCATGTAAAATCACTTAGCATTCAATCTCTTCCTATTGAGATTGGATCTAGTGAAATCTCCCCCTCCTCTTTTAAATGTAATGTGCGTGAAAAGGTTAAGGAGACTCTTTTGTGAAACTTTCACTCCTTCTCTTGAGGAGAGAAAAGCTTTCCTCTTGATTTCTTCATCACCATCTTTCACCACCATTACATTACATATAAAGTGAAATAATTCTTAACAAAAGACACTAAAATAATTATTATACTTGCCAGTAACAATATTTGTATGTAGTTCATATTTAAGCACCTTTTTTGAAAAAATAAATATACCACATGAGGAGCTTTGAAATCTAATGTAGTGACAAAAAATATGAATATTTAATCTTGATCGGTCCATAACAATGTAAGCACAATCTTTATTAGGTACTTTGGGGAGGTTAATGATGTAACCCATGGATATATAGTTCCACTTTTGATTTGGAATTGGTAGTGGTTGTAGTGATCCTACTAAAAAGACTTATTTTCCTTGGTTTTGTTGACATGTGGTGCATTGTCTTATATGCTTGAGAACATATTCTTTAAGGCCCCTCAATAAGAATTTTTTCTTTATTTGCCTATATGTTTTAAAGTATCTTTGGTGCTCTACAAATATCAAAATTTTTTCCTACACCTTAGATTTAGGGACCAAGAAAACTTTGTACTTATACAGAATGAATCCATTTACCACTATGTCCCTATAATCCTTCACAACTTTGTAAAAATGTTAGTATAAAATGTGTTTTTACTATATTCAACCAAAATGGAAACCTTCCAATAAGTAGAAATAGTGGAAAGGGAGCATAAAATAGACATCTTAAAAATACATCAACAACAACATTTTTCTTTCCTTTCACAAACTCTATGTCAAAATCATTAGTTTGTATCTTACTTACTCATTTCAACTAGTGATTATTCAAGTCACATTGGCTGTGAAATAATTTCAAGCTATTATGATTAGATTTTGCTACAAATCTTTCACAAACTAAATACAATATAATTTATTCTCCAAAGTGTGCATGATAACCAACGCTTTCTTATGATAGATGGAGTAATTTGTTTTCTAATTCGACAATTAATTTTCTACTTTCCAAGGCTACGAGGTGTTTCCTTTGGGTTATGACAACTTCTATTCTCTCTCTTGAAGCATTATATTCAACAAAAAAAGGAATATAGAAAATGCATGACATGAGCTCATTACCCTTTTAATTTTTTTAATATCTTTTTGTGTAGGTACAATCCATTCAAATTCTCCTTTCTTTAATAAACTTGTTAAAGGTGCACAAAATTGTGATTTTGTTTTCACAAATCTCCTATAATAACTGCATAAATAAAAAAATAATCTTAATCATGTTTAGTGGTGGGAGGGGACCAATCTAAGATAACTTGGATCATTTGTGAATCTATTTGCACAACTTAAGCACTTATGATATATCCCAAATACAAAATATTTATTGGTGCAAACTCAGTTAGATTATTTTGCATGAGAATATTATTGTTCTAAAATGTCCAAAATAGTATCCAAGAGCTTCAAAAGGTTCTCATATTTTACTATAAATTATAATACCATTGAAAAAATGTACAAATTTTCTCATAATTTTATTAAATACCTAATTAATACAAGATCAAAAAATAACTGACCAAAGGGCATAACCAATCTTTGAGAAGCACGTCACTCCATGTAATCTATCAACTCATCTATCTTGGGTATAATATATTTATTTTTGATGGTATTCTTATTCAATGCTTCATAATCAATACACATTCACATAATATCATCATTGTTTTGCACAAGAATCATTGAATATGCAAAAGGATTGGAACTAGGCCTTATGTGAACCATCTCTCAAAGTTATTTATGACATTTATTTCCTCCTTATGTCCTCTTGAATGATTGTATGTGATTTTTATGACTAATTTTGTACTTGATTTTCATTCTATGATATGTTGGAAATTTCTATTTGGATTAATCATGTAGGTAGTTCATTGAACACTATACTATATTTAACCAAATTGTTTTGAATATCAATATGATGAGGGAATCCCTTATTTACATGGTGATTTGTGGTCATAATCAAACAACTAGTATCTCATGCAACTTGACCTCTATGGAAAGTCCTTTCAATTATTTTTTGGTAACAAATCATAGTGCCATGCACAAAATTCATTGTTATCCATACGTCATTCTTGAATTTTATCAATAGAGGAGTAGTACATGTACCATGTCAATTTTTTTTGGCTTCGTCATCCATATATATTGAATTCTTGAATTTTGTTAATAGACGCATATTGTGAACCACATGCAAATTTGTTGGCTCCATTATCCATTTAAATTTGGTTTCTCTTTTTTCTTTGACTTGTTCCTTCATTTGGTTTCTCCCCTCCATCTACTCTAGCCTTTTCATATTTTTCACTCTATTTTTTTATTTCATATTATAAAAATAGAAAAAATATTTAAAAAAAAAGAAAATTATATATTCAAAATTCTAGAAATTGAAGGTGTTGTAGAAAAGTACAGGAGATTGAGGTGGTTGTAAGGAATTTTTTAATCTTTCAGTCATGAGGGTTTATTTATTTCAAGATTAGTATGGATTTATTATGCCACTCTTTGATGGATATTGAAGCAGTCACTGGTGAGGAGGGACCTCAAGGAGATCAGTCCAAACTGGTTAGCAAGAGTAAACACAACAAAAACACACAAATATGATGGAGGCAATGCAAAACGAATAGTTTTATTGCATAAAATTTGATTACATCCAACCGATAACAACCGGGTTACAACATACCAGCACACTGACCTGGTAGAATAGGTCACACCAGGACCTTGAATCGAAAGATCTATCTGATACTTCTTGATCTTTTAATTGATTACATTCTAAAGAATGATTATAAATATATATATCGATCGGTCGACCCAAAAAGGATCAAAACTCGAAGAACAAGACCTAGCGTGCAAAATGAACAAGGTTGGCCTCTGCCAAGATATTCCTTCAGAAAATCCAAAGTATGAAATGTAGAAGGTCAGCCACATGCCAAGAAACATCAAGATCAATATCCAAGGCTCTGCAAGCTTCAAAATGGGTTCTGGTAGATCACTAGAATAGGTCTCAGGCAACCGATAACAAAGGAACAATCGGTAACAAGAAACTGTCATGGAAGCCGGTAGCGGTATATTACCAAAAAGTGATCCAAAAGAGATGCAATTTGAAAGCAAGAAAGATGATCAAGTTTTCAAGTAGATTCCAAATCCACAAGATCTGGTGAGCCAAAATTGGAACACACAGAAAGGAAAACTAAAAATGCAAACAAAAAACAAAACATAAAAGAAAATGTTTTTGGTTGATGCACGATTGCATTGAATCGGGGATGCTCTTGCATAAGACATCTGGGGTTAATGAAAAAGTGAGACTCTCACTTTGTTGGGGTCAAAGGGAAACCAAGGAGGTCTATCTTTGCCTAAGAAATCCAAGATGAATCTTCAACTGGTCTGTTCTTCCACTTCACAAGATATTCTTTGTACAAACTTGTTGGCATTTTTGATGATTGATGTTGTGATTGTCAATGATGGACACACACTTGATTTGAGATCACTTTTTGTATGTATAAGTTAAAGCTCAACCAGTATTTGTTCCAACCGGTATGATGTATTATAGTCTTTAGACTATCAGTGTTTTGCAGAAAGTGTTTACCGATTTGAAGCAGTATGAAGACCCCAAGCGGTTCGAGGATCTCAAGCGGTACGAAGGAATGAACGATGCAACTCATATTTCCCAGTCTTCATTTTGTCAAACCGGCAACTTGTATTTTGTATGAACTAGTAATACTTTGTGATGAGTTACCAATCGACATTTTATGATGAGTTACCATTCACCGATTGTTTGGTGGTGCCAACACTTCAATGATGCTTTTTGTGTCGTGTTACAGAATATGTCTAGATGCATTAAACCTAGGAAATTGTATTATAATCCTATTGGACCGACATGAAATCAGATACCTTTATAAGGACATCATGTCTAGGGTTTTAGAAGTTGTGAGGGTTTAAGGTGGTTAAAGAGTTTGTAAGGAAAAATATAGAAGAGAAGTTCAAGTCTGCGAGAAGAGGCAGAGAGAGTGAATGTGTGGAAGACTAAAGTAATGCTGGAATGCATTAGGAATGAGCTATCAAGGATCTAACCAAGCAATCTATGCTATTTTCTAGATCACTCACTTGTTGATTACTCACATCTTCTACAAGTCTGAAGCCCTTAACCGGGTAGGCCCAAAAGCCTTTTGTAAATCCTCTAACAAGGTGGTTCACATCTGTGGATCTAAAATCCTCTAGCAAGGTAGTCCTTAACCGGACTTATCTCCTAACAAAGATTGAGATTCTTAACAGGATCTGTTCTGGTAAAGAACATTGTATGACCTTAACCGGTCTGGTTCCTATTCTTCAGATAGTTACTTGTGAGTTCCATCTCACCGTGGTTTTTCCCATTTGGGTTTCCATGTCAAAATCTCTTGTGTTATGGTGTCTGTACTTCTGTGGGTGAATGCATTATTTGCTACTTGGTTTCCATGTGTGCTAACTAGTTTGTCTGCTAAACTGTTTTATCGGTTTACTGGTAGTCTAGTAAAGTCTTTAAGTACAGTGATTTTTTGGCATACTAATTCATGCCCCCCCTCTTAGTATTTATCAATTGGTATCAAAGCCAAACTTTCTATAAGTCTAACCACTTGGAAAGAGATATGGGGGAATACGCTATGAGGGAACTTACTCATCGGCTCACTCAGTCTGAGAAAACCTATGATGATCTTATGGTCAAATATAAGACCTCTCAGGCAAAAAGGAGAGAACATGCTGAAAAACTAATGGAGCTATCTGAAAATAGTTCTTCTAATGAAGCGGACATGGAAGCCTTGATTCAAGAAGTAGAAAACTGAATGAATCCAATTCCAACCTGAGAAAAGAGTTGGAAGGACTGACTATTTGATTGTGCCAAGAGCTTGAGAAGCGGAGGAAAGCTAAAGATCTAGTAAAAGACAAAGATCATGAAATCTCCAACCTGAAGCAAGAGATCAGTGCCCTAACTGCTCAACTTCATGCGAGCAAAGTGGAAAAGGAAGACATGCAAGGAGAAATGAGCATGACCATCTCCGAGAATGCAAACTTGATGGAAACAAATGCTGCTATTTCCAAAAAAATCTCTAAGTCAAAGGAAATACTTGCTAAGTTCAACAAGAGTACTGTTAAGCTAGAGCAAAAGCTTGAATTTTCCAAACCTGTCAAGAATACTGATGGACTTGGTTATTCCGGTCATGAGGAAGGTGAGATCTCTGGTACAAATGCTAGAGCATTGAAGAAACAACTGGCATCAAAGGATAAAGGTAAGCAAAAGTATAAACTTGTTTTCTTTAACTGTCTTAAAGAAGGACATACTACCAATGTGTGTAGGAGCAAAGCCTACAATAATTTTCCTTACTTTATAAACAATGTACCTAGATCCAATAAGTTCAACGGTAATTGTTATGCATGCAACAAGTTTGGGCATAGAGCATTTGAATGTAGGTCTATTATGAATAACACTTGAAGATATCCTTAGAGGACTCAAGGAGTTGATCCAGAAGCTTTTGTGAACTGGAATCACAACCGATTTAATGCCTTTAATCATCAGTCAGGAAGCGGTGGCTATAAAGCGATAACCAGATGGAGAGCAAACTGTTTGATTTGTCATTGTCATGGTCACACTGCTGCAACATGGAGGAGGAAGAATGGTAACATGAATAATGGACCTTGGAGAGCACCTGGAATGGTCTGCTATCATTGCAACAAACTTGGTCACATTGCCAGATTTTGCATAACAAGAAAAAACATATCGGATGACATACCGGTCACTCCAGAAGGAAAGATTGATATTGAAACTGTTCAAGTGGATATGAACAAAACCTGGAAAAAGAAACCAGTAGTGTTGCAAGAAGAACCGGTTTTTGCACCTAGTGTGGAAATCACGAAACCGGCAAACTAAGCATCAGAAAAGCTTAGGGGGAGCAAACGGTGAAATACTTCAAACCCCCAAGTTACACCAGTAAAAGACCTTAACCAGTATGAGATACCTGTCAATCGACAGAAGACCGGAAAGGGTAAAAGGCGAATTAGGGTTTACGCCCTAACATTGGAGTATTTATTATGGTAGGTGGAGAATCTGTTTAAAAGGAATTTTGAAATCATTTATCACTTATCATTTTTTGAGCAAAGAAGTTTTTCAAGTGAAGAGTGAAGGAAAGCGATTTACACCGTGATTCAAAGAGTTTATCAAAAATCTGGAGAAGAATCTAAAGCTATCATCTGTTGAAGGAGTGAAGAATGCAAAGCGGTATTTCAGTAACCGAAGAAGTGTCAAGCGAAGCCCTAAATTTCAATTTGTGAAGGTATTTCTCATAATTCTTCTTTTATCATGGCTTTCGCATCTCATGATAGTTCTAGTGCAACTGTTGATCTATGGACTTCATACAATGAAAGTCAAAATATAATGCCTTGTCTCAAGTACCGGTTGGTGTTATAGTAGAAGAAGGGATTTCTGATTACATAGATTGCAAAATCGAAGACCTAGGGTCTCTTGTGATCCATTCCTAGATGAGCTTATTCTGCGGAAAGGATAAGAAGATTAAACTAGAATTCAGCATTCTGGAAAAGAAGAAACTCCAAAATGCAGTTTACTTTCTTGAAGAATTTTTGGATGATCACATTTGTATTATTCTAAGCAGGGTACACGGTGACAAGATGTACCTAGAGCAGACACATGATATCACACCGGAAGTGATTCATGTCGTCACTGATTTCTGCAATACAGGGGAAGTGCTAGCCCTAAGGAAGGCCAACAAGATTGAAATGTCCAAGCTCACTGGTTCAGTGAGTGACTCACATGGTAAGACCATCAACTCAATCAAGGATGATCTGGTCAAGTATGTCTGCATGGTGATAGGTTAACAGACGTTCTTTGCTAATAGAATTAATTCTGTCTCTGCTGCAAAGGTAAATGTCGCTTACAGGATGGTCAAGGAGGATGCATCGTTTGGTTTGTGCACTTGTATGAAAAGACAACTTATGTTGAATCTTAAGTCAATCAAACAGGACAAGGCACTAAGATTCAAGTTCGGTCAACTACTGGTTGGGTTGTTCTTTTACTTTCAAGGCTACTTTCCAGGAGTAGGTGACATTCAGTGGTCCGTCGACCAACCGGTGACAAAACAAATCAAGGAGAGCCTACAAGCAGTTGGAACCGGCTATCTGGAAGCACTGAACAAATACTTTGATGAGTTCATACGCAAGATGAGCCAAAGGATAAGAATATCCGGTGATTTAGTCAAAAATTATGAGGAAGACATCTACTTCACCATCAAAGTGGATGAATGCTTAATGGAGGCCGTTGAGCCTAGGCAGGAAGAAGTAGAGCCTATGGGCTATGAGGTAATGAATGATACGTTGGACGGGTATGCTTCTACCCTAATAGCCTCACCCCTTGATCCTAAGGCAAAGAGAACCGACACCTATTTGGAAAGGGTTGCACCAGTTGTAGAACCCTTTGAAAAGAAAGGAAAGGTAGTGCCTTCAGCATCGACACTGGTTACTGCAGCTAGTCCCTGATAACTCAATGATGAATGAATAGTACCAAACTGGTACTGAGAGGGGGGTGAATCAGTACAGACAAAAACACACTCTTGAACCAATTTGTCTGCAGACACTATCCTTTGATAGACAAACAGTAACATCAGTCCTTAAATAGAGTATAACTGACAAAACCTAGAATAACTGAGACAACCATAAACCGGTTAACACTTATCTTCTCATACAATCTAACACTTCATTTCCATTTCACCCTAATGCATGAACAAGTAATCTACCATCAAAGATATACATATAAGCAACTAGATCAACATGATTCACCACTTGACAGAAAACAACATAGCATCACATGAAGAAGACATCACACATGACACACATATTTTCACATGGAAACCCAACTGGGAAAAACCACAATGGGGATGAATACCCACAAGCTTGTTTTTGAACTCTTTAGAAGTCCGCTCTATTAGGAGCCTTGTTCGGTTAAAGATTGATACAATAGGTTCTGTTAGGAACTGATCCTGTTAGGTATCACCCGGTTAAGGGATGGCTAGAATACCCGGTTAAGGGTTAAACCCTGTTAAAGGTTACCTTGTTAGAGGATTTCAAGAACTCAATGGTTTTGAGTCACCCTGTTAAAAGATTTACAACAAGCCGGTTAAACCTACCCTATTAAGAGATTTCTCAACTATTGAAGTGGTTAGAGATCAATAGGTATTACAATGATCTGGTAACAACACTCAATGCCAATGCAGATCCACTTAAGCTCCTCTTCACCTTCTGCACTTACACTCTGCAGGTATCACTTCTCTCCTCTAGTCTAGCAAGAATCACGTATCTCTTCTCTTGGATACACACACACAACTTTTTCCAACAACCTCAGAAAGAATCACAACATCAACCTTATAGGAAAACAGATAGGTCGGTAGCATAAACCCTAAACCCTAAACCTGTTAGGTTAAGGAATTCAAACGGTTCAATCCTGAACATTGAGCACACTGCATTAAATGCAACAGTCTTGATCCAATCTCAAGACATTCTCCATCATTCATTTTCCACCGATTTCATGGCGGCTGATAACACATCACATGTTATCACCATTTACAAACTTCACACATTCCCGAGGTAGATAGGAACAATCTCCTTCAAGCAAGATCCTTCACATACACAAGGCTTACGTGGCAACATGATCTGCTCTTTGTTATCATGCTGACTCATCACACAAAGTCACTGGTTGAGCCACATAGGCTTGAAGCACTTCAATCGGAAACCCTGAAGTTGAAACTACCAACCAGTAGTCATACAACGCTTCCATGTGTCGGTTACCATAACCATATGCCGGTTCACCTTGAACAAGCACACCGCTTCACTTTGGCACAAATGCCAATTCATAGTGTTATACCGGTTCTCTTCTCTTCATCATATTGACATCAATGACAACACATAATGTCATAATGTCCTCATACCGGTTCACATAATGCCAACAATCTGCCCCTTTGGCATTGATGGCAATATACAAAGATATCTCTCTGCTTCACATCTTCTCCCCCAATTTTTGCAGATATCTTCTCCGCTTCACATCTTCTCCCCCTTTGACAACAATGCCAAAGTGGAGGCACAAGTTGCCCTGTTCCATTATGCTACTCCCCTTGAGGAGTAGCATCCTTCAACACATCAATCCAAAAAAATAAAATTGACTATGCAATACCTAACTGATGTGGAGCATATGCCTTTAGTTTACCTCCTAAAGGGGCAACACCCCTAGTTCACCTCTTAAGTACATAAATGTAGCCTTTGGGAGAGGCTTGGTGAATATGTCTGCTAACTGCTCCTTACTGGAAACATGTTCCAGTGCAATCTCTTTGTTCTGAACATTTTCCCTCAAGAAATGATACTTAAGCTCAAAGTTCTTGGTTCTAGAATGTAAAACTGGATTCTTGGAGATATTAATTGCACTAGTATTGTCACAAAATATACTTACCGGTTCAAATATAGGAACTTTGAAGGCATTTAATACATGCTTCATCTAAATTGTTTAAGTACAGTTCATGAAAGCTGCAACATACTCTGCTTCCACTATAGACTGAGAGATACAACTCTACTTCTTACTCATCCATGAGACCAATCTACCACCAAGAAAGAATGCACCACCGGTTGTGCTTTTTTGGTCATCTACATTACCTTTCCAATCAGCATCTGTGTATACTTTTAAGTTGAAATCCTTGCTATATGGATACCACAATCCATAATCAACAGTTCCCTTCAGATACCTAAGAATCTGCTTGACTGCAACCAAGTGGGATTCTCTTGGGCTTTTCTAGAACCTTGCAGTAATGCCAACTGCATGTGCAATATTTGGTATGCTATACACTACATAATGCAACTTACCAATCATTGATCGATATTCCTTCTCATCAACCAATGCCGAGTCATCCTCTTTGGATAGTTTACAACTGGTCACCATCAGTGTACCAACCGGTTTTCTATCTTCCATGCCAAAGGTATTCAACACCTCTTTGACATACTTTTACTGAGTGATAAATATTCCATCTTTCATCTACTAGATCTGCAGTCTAATGAAGAACTTAATCTCCCCTATGAGTGACATCTCAAACTCTTTCTTCATCTCATCTGCAAACTCATGACTCATCTTGTCATCTCCACTAAAGATAATGTCATCAACAAATACCTCACAGATCAGGATCTGATCTCCTTTAGACTTCAAGTAGATATTGCTATCTTCACTTGTTCTCTCAAATCCAATCTTCACAAGATGGGAATGTAGACATTCATACCAAGCTCTAGGTGCCTGCTTTAGACCATATAAGGCTTTATGTAGCCTGCATACCATGTCACTATCTTCAGATAGGGAAAACCCATCTGGTTGCTCTATATACACCTCCTCTTCAAGTACACCATTTAGGAATGTAGATTTTACATCCATTTGATATACTTTGAAACCTTTAAAAGCTGCATATGCAAGAAGCATACAAACTCCTTCCAATCTGGCTACAGGAGCAAAGGTTTCTCCATAGTCTTCTCCTTCTTCTTGAGCATATCCTTTGCACACCAATCTGGCTTTGTTCCTAATCACTGTGCCATCCTCATTCAGCTTATTTCTGAAAACCCATTTAGTACCAATGCCATTTTTACGCTCCCGTCTGGGTACCAAAGACCATGTACCATTTTTCTCTATCTGGTCAAGTTCCTCTTCCATTGCCTTGATCCAGTCTTCATCTTTATGTGCCTCTTTGAATGATTTAGGCTCAAATTCAGAGATCATACATGAGTTTTCTTCGACCTTTCTTCTTGTAAGGATTCCTGCATCCTTATCTCCTATGATCTACTTAGGACCATGATTCAGCTTAACATACCGAGGAATTGTCTTGATAGATTCCTCTTGCTTTTCTTCTGCATCCTCATCTCCATCAATATCAACATCTACATCTCTCAGTGTAGGAACACTGTTACTGGTACTTGGTTGACTGACAATTGGTTCCCAAAAGGTTGCAACCGGTTCATTTACCTCTTGCTCACTACTGGTTTCCTTAGTTTTCTCAAAGGTTTCATCAACTCTTATATTGATACTTTCCATAATTCTCTGCGTCCTATTATTGAAACACTTGAGAGCTTTGCTCTTGGTGGAATACCCTAGGAATATTCTGACATCACATTTCACATCAAATTGGCTCTTGTCTTTACTCCTCTTGATGTAGCATTTGCTACCAAACACTCTAAAGTAGCTAACCACAGGTGTCTTACCAGTCCAATACTCATAAGGAGTTTTATCCTTACCTTTCTTGATGAGTACCCGGTTAATTGTATAGACTGCAGTGCTCACCGCTTCTCTCCAAAAGGTGTGGGCTACCTTTCCTTGAATCAACATAGTTCTAGCTACTTCAACCATAGTCTGGTTATTCCTCTTTGCTAGGCCATTCTACTGTGGAGTCCGGGGGGCAGACACTTGTCTCTTGATGCCATGTTCTTCACAGTACTTGTTGAATTCACCAGAAGTGAATTCCCCTCCTTGATCAGTTCTCAAGAACTTGATCCTTTTACCACTTTCCTTCTCCACTAATGCTCTAAAAGCTTTGAACTTTACAAAAGCTTCAGACTTATCTTTCAAGAATGTGACCCACATCATTCTTGAGCAGTCATCAGTGAGAATCATGAAGTACCTATCACCCTGCACACTCCTAGTTTTCATAGGACCACACAAATCAGTATGCACAAGATCAAGCAAATTGTTAGCAGTGAAAGATTTACCTTTAAAGGTTGAGGAAGACATTTTCCCAATTGACACTCTCTGCACAAGGTATTATCCGGATTGCTTAGCACCGAAAACCCTCTAACTACCTTGATCTTACTAGCCTTCACAATGTTATCAAAGTTTACATGGCAGAGTCTCCTATGCCATATCCAACTATCATCAAATTTAGCCATAAGACATGTACTTATATTTGCATTCAGCTAAAATAGGTTACCTTTGGTCTGCATGCTGGTGGCCACCAATTCACCATTCTTTCCTTTGATTCTCCACACTCCATTCTTGAATTCTAGAGTGAGACCACTGTCACTCAGCTGGGCAACACTCAGAAGGTTGTGTCTGAGACCATCAACCCAGTACACATTGTTAGCACTACTCTTTCCATTCAGAGAGATGGACCCTTTGCCTTTGACCATACATGGTGCATCATTACCAAAGCGAACCACACCACCATCATACTCTTCCAAGGATAGAAACTTGCTCCGGTCACCACTCATATGGTGAGAACAACCACTGTCAATGATCCACTCATTAGAATTATCAAACCGGGCGAGAAGGGCCTTCTTGTCTGACACATCTTCCTTGATAGCAACAAACACAATATCTTCATTTTCTTCATCCTCTAATTCCTCATTTGTGACACCTTCATCAACTGCCACAAAATAGTTTCTCCCATTTCCTCCTTTGAATTTCTTGAACCTTTCCGGTTTGTCCTTGTTGTCGCCATTAGGACAGTTTATAGCAATATGTCCTATCTGGTTACAAGAAAAGCATTTCAAAGGAAGCTTACCTCTGTATTTGTCAGTTCCTTTAGGAAGTTTCTCGGCAAGGAGAGCTTCAAATGCCATCAGAATCTCCTCATCATCCATTTCTCTACTCTATCTTGGTTCACCACTGGTGCTAGCTTCTTTTCCTTTTTTGGATGGTACAATAGAAGCTTTAAAAGTTGATTCAGTCTTTTGAACACTACCATCAAAGCTATTTAGCTCATAGGCTATCAACTTTGCAATGATGGAGTCTAGGGATACCTTAGTCTTGTCTATTGATCTCAGCTCCTGAATAGCAGCAACCCTTATTGCATAGACTGGTAATAAGGATCTCAGGACTTTGCTTATCATAGTGGAATCTTCCATTTTACCACTTGCACTCTTGATATCTCCAACAATGGTTTTGATTCTTATTCTATACTATTGAATGGTCTCACCTTCAACCATCCGCATGTCTTCAAAATTCCCTCTAAGGCTTTCTTCCTTATCTTGTTTTACATGTTCATCACCGCCATAGATATTTTCAAGAGTATCCCATACCTCTTTGGGATTTACCTTATCTTGGACATCAATAAACTCAATGTCAGATAAACTACTAATTAGGGCTTCCATGACTTGCCCATTCTCCTGCATCTCTCTCTTTTGGTCATCGGTAAGAGTACCCGTAAGAGCAACATAGCCATTCTCAACATAGCTCCAGTGTTGAGCACCCATGCTTTTGATGTATATCTTCATTCTATCTTTCCATATACTAAAATTTTCTCTGTTAAACTTTGGACCTTCCCTCTTCATCATTTGACTAGGATCTTTACCTCAAGCGGTTAAGCTTATAACATAGAGGACCTGGAGGAGGCTCTGATACCAATTGATAACTCAATGATGAACAAATAGTACCAAACCGATACTGAGAGGGGGGTGAATCAATATAAACAAAAACACACTCTTGAACTGGTTTGTCTGCAGACACTATGCTTTGACGGACAAACAGTAACACTGGTCCTTAAACAGAGTACAACCGGAAAAACCAAAAATAACTAAGACAAGCATAAACCGATTGACACTTATCTTCTCATACAATCTAACACTTCATTTCCATTTCACCCTAATGCATGAATAAGTAATCTACCATCAAAGATATACATATAAGCAACTAGATCAACATGATTCACCGCTTGACACAAAACAACATAGCATCATATGAAGAAGACATCACACATGACACACATATTTTTCATGTGGAAACCCAACTGGGAAAAACCACAGTGGGGATGAATACCCACAAGCTTGTTTTTGAACTCTTTAGAAGTCTGCTCTGTTAGGAGCCTTGTTCGGTTAAAGACTGATACAATAGGTTCTGTTAGGAACCAATCCTATTAGGGATCACTTGGTTAAGGGATGGCTAGAATACACGGTTAAGGGTTAAACCCTATTAAAGGTTACCTTGTTAGAGGATTTCAAGAACTCAATGGTTTTGAGTCACCCTATTAAAGGATTTACATCAAGCCGTTTAAAGCTACCCTATTAAGGGATTTCTCAACTGTTGAAGTGGTTAGAGATCAACAAGTATTACAATGATCTGATAACATCACTCAATGTCAATGCAGATTCGATTAAGCTCCTCTTCACCTTCTGCACTTACACTCTACAGGTATCACTTCTCTCCTCTAGTCTGGCAAGAATCACATATCTCTTCTCTTGGATACACACACACAACTTTTGCCAACAACCTCAGAAAGAATCACAACGTCGACCTTATAGGAAAATAGGTAGGTCGGTAGCATAAACCCTAAACCCTAAACCTGTTAGGTTAAGGAATTCAAATGGTTCAATCCTGACCGCTGAGCACACTGCATTAAATGCAACAGTCTCGATCCAATCTCAAGACATTCTCCATCATTCATTTTCCACCAATTTCATGGCAGCTGATAACCCATCATACGTTATCACCATTTACAGACTTCGCACATTCCCGAGGTAGATAGGAACAATATCCTCATGCAAGACCCTTCACGCACACAAGGCTTATGTGGCAACATGATCTGTTCTTCATTATCATGCTAACTCATCACACAAAGTCACCGGTTGATCCACACAGGCTTGAAGCACTTCAACCGGAAACCCTGAAGTTGAGACTACCAACCGGTAGTCATACAACGCTTCCATGTGCCGGTTCCCATAACCATATGCCGGTTCACCTTGAACAAGCACACTGCTTCACTTTGGCAGAAATGCCATTTCACAGTGTTATACCAATTCTCTTCTCTTCATCATATTTACATCAATGACAACTTAATGTCATTATGTCCTCATACCGGTTCACATAATGCCAACAGTCCCAAATTGACCAAGCAGTCACCAGTTAAGAAGAAACTGGAAGCAGCACCTGCAAAAGTCTTTGAGAGGAAGCAAAAGACAAAAAGCAATACACCTGACTTAGAAGAAACTATGTCAGAAGAACCGCCTAAGAAGAAGACTAGGCAAAGAAAGAAAAAGAAAAAGAATGAACCGACATCATTTGCACTGGTAAATATTGACATTTCTTCTTACAAACCTTTGACACGTTGTCAAAGAACTATAAAGAATATTAGGAGAAAAGTGTTGAATGATTTAATTGATTGTTTTGATGATTTCAATGATGATGAAAAGGAAGCAGTTGAATAGGAAATCATTAAGTATTTATGTGTTAATGACCGGTCGCCTTCAGAAATTAGATTTGAGACACCAGATTCTTTGTATAATTCTTTAGACAATAAATGGCGCATTGCCATAGAAAAGGAATAGGAAATGAGAGATAAAATATTTTCTCAACATTTTCCTGATGTATCAAATTCAGAACTTTTCAAAGTTATGAATAAATACAAAGGCCTCTTCTTCATGAGAAGAAGAAGACTCCTGTTACTGGAAGGAAAGGGTCAAGAAGTGATCAAGGATTCACATACTCATGCTCAAGAATTTCTTAAGATGCATCAAGTGGCTGAGGCCAACAGAAAAGCTGAGTGAGAACCGGAAACTGGCAAACTAAATGTAGTGTATGACAGTGAAGAAGAACCGGTCACAGAACAAATGGACCCCATTGATGTCGACACCTTAGATGGTGAAAATGTTACTCAGGATGCACCATTAGAAGGAATAGGACAGGAAAAGAAAGTAGAAGAAGAAAAGAAACAACAGGAAGCTGAAAAGAAGAAATAGGTAGATGAAGAGGATAAGAGAAAAGAAGAGGAAAAGAGGAAAGAGGAAGCAGATAAGAGAAAAGAGGAGAAAAAGAAGAAAGAGGAAGAGGATAAAAGAAAAGAAGAGGAGAAGAAGAGAAAAGGAGAGGAAAACAAGAAACAAGAGGAAGAGAGGAAGAAGAAGGAAGAGGATAAGAAAGAAGAAGAGAAGCAGAAAGAGGAAGAGAAGAAACAGGAAGAGGAAAAGAGGAAGAAGGAAGAGGAGAAGAAGAAGGGTGAAGAAGAGAAGAAGCAAAAAGATGAAGAGAAGAGACAAGAAGAAGAGAAAAGAAAGAAAGAAGAAGAGGAGCAGAGGAAGGCTCAAGAAGACCAGCAAAAAGCCAAGGACAAGAAAGCAGTGAAAAAGAGCACATGGGTGGAGACTCCAATGGCAACCGGTAGTCAAGCTAAACCGGCTACAATTACCAGTCCTATTGATCTCCAGTCTACAAATGAATCAGAGCTGTTGTAGAGCATTAAGCTTGCTCAAGAGTGATTGGATGCTCTAAGGAGGAAAAAGGAGGAAGATGTTATCCAAACTACGGTGGAAACACTTACCAGTTTGATACCCAATACAAACCTTCCTAGTACAGATTCCTCACTTGCACAATTGAAGCTCCTATGCTCAATTGTAGAAGACCAGGTACAAAGCCTGGAAGAGGTCGCAAAAGCAAATGCCAAGAAGGCACATCAAAAGGCTCTGGACACTGCCCTGGTCAAAAAGATAATAGAGCTCCGGTCTGATCTCTAGAAGGCACAAAAGGCCATTAGAGATGCAATGAATGAGGGCAATCTTCTACTCAACAAGATTTGCCAACCTTAGTTATTTTGTGATGATGTGCTTATTCAGAAGAACAAACTACAATCTGATATGCAGTCATTTATTAGCACCTTCAAGATTCCATATGATTGCTTTTCCATATATGGTCAAACCGTTCACTGGCTTCAACTGTACTCTGCAAGACTAGAGGCAGAGATAAGCAACCAGACACAAAATTTGCAGGAACTTCAACTGGTCCTACTGCCAAGACTGCAAATTCTCCAGAAGTGCTACCTAAATCTTGATGCCCCTCACGGTCACTCAAGAGATGAGCACGATAGATGCCATGGAAGAATAGGTCTCCCAGATGTAGACAGAGAAAGAGGTGGCTACATCCCTACTTGACTCATGGTCCTTATCCATGAAGCAATTTTTGCAGGACTTCAAATCAGTTTTTGACAAGTTTTACTCTTTACTATCATAAACACCTATTCTTTTAATACTAATGAAATAGGGGTTGGTCTACAATATTATTTTTGTTATCATTATTGGCAAAGGGGGAGAAGTATAAATTTTGAATGTTTTGATGTATACTTTCATGTTATTTCTGTTAAGAAGTAGTATACATTGTATTTTCTGCAAAAGGGATAGTGTATATGCTTAGGGGAAGTAATTTTGATTATGGCATATTTTTGTTGTAAAACACTTATATGTCAAAATTTTCCTAAGTGTTGCCATCAATGCCAAAGGGGGAGATTGTTGGCATTTTTGATGATTGATGCTGTGATTGTCATTAATGGACACACACTTGATTTGAGATCACTTTTTTGTATGTATAAGTTAAAGCTCAACTGGTATTTGTTCCAACTGGTATGATGTATTATAGTCTTTAGACTATCAGTGTTTTGCAGACCGATCTTTAGCGGTATGAAGACCCCAAGCAGTTCGAGGATCTCAAGCGGTACGAAGGAACGAAGCGGCACAACTCATATTTCCCAGTCTTCATTTTGTCAAACCAGCAACCGGTATTTTTCTTTAACCGGTATTTTTAATGAAATGGTAATACTCTATGATGAGTTACCAACCAGTATTTTGTGATGAGTTACCATCCACTGATTGTTTGGTGGTGCTGACACTTTAACGGTGCTTTTTGTGTCATGTTACAGAATATGTCTAGATGCATTGAACCTAGGAAATTGTATTGTAATCCTATTAGACTGACATGAAATCAGATTCCTTTATAAGGACATCATGTCTAGGGTTTTAGAAGTTGTGAGGGTTTAAGGTGGTTGAAGAGTTTTTAAGGAAAAATATAGAAGAGAAGTTCAGGTCTGCGAGAAGAGGTAGAGAGAGTGAATGTGTGGAAGACTGAAGTAATGCTGGAATGCATTAGGAACGAGCTATCAAGGATCTAACCAAGCAATCTGTGCTATTTGCTAGATCACTCACTTGTTGATTACTCACATCTTCAACAAGTCTAAAGCCCTTAACTGGGTAGGCCCAAAAGCCTTTTGTAAATCCTCTAACAAGGTGGTTCACATATGTGGATCTAAAATTCTCTAGCAAGGTAGTCCTTAACCGGACTTATCTCCTAACAGAGATTGAGATTCCTAATAAGATCTGTTCTGGTAAAGAACATTGTATGACCTTAATCGGTTTGACCTTAACCGGTCTGGTTCCTATTCTATAGATAGTTACTTGTGAGTTCCATCTCACCGTGGTTTTTTCCATTTGGGTTTCCGCATCAAAATCTCTTGTGTTATGGTGTTTGTGCTTCTATGGGTGAATGCATTATTTGCTATTTGGTTTGCATGTGTGCTAACTGGTTTGTCTACTAAACTGTTTTACCGATTTACTAGTAGTCTAGTAAAGTGTTTAAGTATAGTGATTTTTGGCATACTAATTCACCTCTCCCTCTTAGTATTCATCAAAACTATTCTGGGTACTACACCCAATCTTACTGTCCAGAATCTCTTCAATCTGATCTAGTTCCTTCTAGGTAAATTATTTCTCAAGGTTTGAAACACTATCCTTAATGAATTATGGTTGATGATACTCATGAAGATCTTCAATGTTACTTAGACTATCTAGTAGCTCTACTTCATATGCATTTCCAAAACTGAACTTCCTCAAAATCTTACAGCGTCCATACTTCTTCATCTGCAACTTATTATAAGTTCCAACCGACAATATCTCTTTTATCAAGTATACCATCAATTCATCGCCAACTTCAAATTCCTTATGTCTCCTCTTCTCATATGCCTTCTCCTTATATTTGCTATTCATGTCTTCCAAATGTTGTTTAACTTTAATATGCAATGCTGCCATGCGATCTACAAAATATTCTGCTTCTGAACTCTTCCAGTCTTCACTGATAATGTCTCTTAATTATGCTATTCCTCTAGGATGCACTCCAATAACTATCTCAAAAGGTGTTTTTCCAGTACTTCTATTCACTAAATCATTATAAGAAAACTCTTCTTGTGCAAGGATCAAATCCCAACTTCCGGTTTTATCTCCCACTAAACATCTCAACAAGTTTCCCAAACTCCGGTTAACTATTTTTGTCTATCCATCAGTTTGTGGATGAAAAGTAGAACTGAACTTCAAATTTGTCTTCATCTTCTTCCAAAGTGTTCTCCAAAAATAGCCAACAAACCTAGTGTCTCTGTCTGAAACTATGCTCTTAGGTAATCCATGCAATCTCTCTACTTCCTTGAAAAATAGGTCTGCTAAATGCAATGCATCTGATGTCTTCTTACAAGGTATGAAATGAGCCATCTTTGAAAATCTATCCACTTCCACAAATACAGAATCATTTCCTCTCGGTGTCTTAGGCAATCCAAGTACAAAATCCATGCTTGTATCCTCACAAGGTCTTACCAGTACTGTCAAAGGTTTATATAATCCCACATTCTGACTACTACCTTTTGCAACTTGACAAGCTCTACAACTTTGCACATATCTCTTAACATCCTTATGAATATGGGGCCAAAAGTATTGCTCAGTCACCAATGCAACTATTTTATCAATGCCAAAATATCCAACTAAACCTCCACTATGCTTCTCTTTTATTAGGTTCTCTCTCATGGAACTCTTAGGTACACATAAATGAACTCCCTTGAATAACATCCCGTCCTGAATGAAATAATACAACCATTTGCTTCTATCAACCATAATCAGTTCTCTACATGCTTTCCAAGGTTCTGCAAAGTCCAAGTCTTCATCATACAAGGTCTTCAAATATTCAAAACTTAATACTATCACTCTCATATCTGTTAGCAAATTCCTTCTCCTACTCAATGCATCGACAACTTTGTTAGATTTCCCACTTCTATGCTTCAACACAAAGGTGTAACTTTGCAAGAACTCTACCCATCTCATATGTCTCTGATTCAACTTACTCTGACTTTTCAAATACTGCAAAGCTTGATGATCTGTATACAACACAAACTCCTTAGGCAACAAGTAATGTCTCCATTTCTTCAAGGCTTGAACTATGGTATAAAATTTCTGATCATATACTAAATATCTCTTCCAGGCATCATTAAATTTCTCATTGAAATATGCCACTTCTCTCCCTTCTTGACTCAAAACTGCTCCTATTGCTATTCAACTTGAAATACCTTATTGAAAACCGATAAAGCCAACACAGGCTGCTCAGTCACTTTTTGTTTCAACAATTCAAAACTTTTGTTTTCTCCGGTGGTCCACTTGAATTCCTTCCGATCTCCCCTCATGGTCTCATTCATAGGGTTACAAACTGAACTAAAATTTCTGATAAACTTCTAGTAAAAACTAGCCAATCCATGAAATGATCTTACCTCTCTAATGCTTTCTGGTGTAGGCCACTCAACAATGGCTTTCACTTTCTTAGGGTCCATCTTCAGATATCACAAAGTCCAAATAGACTAACTCATCCTTCATGAAAGCACACTTCTTAATATTGATCAGCAACTTCTCTTCTCTCAACCTTTGTAAAACTTGCCTTAACTGAAAAAAATGCTCCTCTTTTGTCTTACTGAAAATCATAATGTCATCCAAATACACAATAACAAAACTTACCCAATAATTTCTTCGATACCTCATTCATCAGCCTCATGAAAGTACTAGGTGCATTAGTCAATCCAAAAGGCATCACAAACCATTCATTTAGTCCTTCATTTGTATTAAATATTGTCTTCCACTCATCACCTTCTCTGATGCCGATCTGATGATATCCACTCTTCAAATCTATCTTTGTAAAGTATTTTTCTCCACTCAAACAGTCGATTATGTCATCCATCCTAGGCAAAGGAAACTAGTATTTCACTGTGATCTTGTTTATTGCTCTTGATTTGGTACACATCCTCCATTCTCCATTTTTCTTAGGTGTTGATACCACTAGTACTGCACAAGGGCTCAAACTTTCCCTGATCAAAATTTTCTCCAACAACTCTTGCACTTGTCTATTCAGTTCTTCATTATCTGTCGGTGTCAGCCAATGTGCAGCTTTGTTAGGCAAACTAGCTCTGGGAACCAAGTCCATGCAATCACTAATACTTCTAACAGGTGACAATCCATCAAGTACATTATTTGAAATGATGTCCTCATATTCTATTAGTAAATCTCTTATCTTTGTCAGGTGTTCTCCTTTTGGTTTCGGTCTCTCTGTCATCTTAGGAATTAAGGCAAAACACACATTCTTATGTCTCAGTCCATCCATGAATTTCCTTCCATCTACTAAATAGATTCTGGTATTTGTATAGAATTCATTCTTCAAATCTTCCTCCAAAGGTAACAAAGTTTTCTTCATCCCAATGGCCACAATAGTGTATGTATTCTTCCTCCCATCATGTATTGTCTGTCTATCAAATTGCCAAGGCCTTCCCAACATAAGATGACAAATATCCATAGGCATAATATCACACAAAACTTCATCATGATAATTCCCAATTTTTAATTTTACTAAACACTGTTCACTTACTAACAACTTATGTTCATCCTGAATCCATGCCATCTGATAAGGCTTAGGGTGTTTCAATATCTCCAATTTCAACTTATTCACCATCTCTTTTGAAACAAGATTATCTAAACTACCACTATCAATAACAACTTTACAACACTTACCAGATACCTTACATCTGTGTTTAACATGTTCTTCCTCTACAAGGGTTTTTCATCTTCTCCAGTATAACACAAAGCTCTCCTCATCATCAATAGTTCTCCATCTTCTAGTTTATTTTCTGATCTGATGGGGTTCTCTTGCACCACTGTTGTTCTTCCAGTAGCCTCTGTCTTCTTACATTCAAATGCACGGTGTCCTTCTCCTCCACATTTTCTATCATCCTTCCAGTATGAATTACCTTCTTTGTTCACTTCCTTGTCCTTGTTCTGATCTGTACCAGTTCCTCTTCCTTCGGTATATCCTCTTGCTACTTGAAATCTTCCTCTGGTAAACCTTCCACCTCTACCTCTTTGTCTCTGGTCATGCCTTTTGTTCAATTTCTCTTCATCCTTTATTGCATACTGGTAAGCCTCTTCAACACTTTCCAATTTGATCATACCGAGTTCATCTTGTATAGACATCCGCAATCCATTCAAATATCTTGCAATCTGTTCAACTTCATCATCAACATGTCCAGATCTGATGTTCAACTTTTAAAATGCTTTGGTGTACTCCTTCACACTAGATTCTTTCTGTCTCAGATTCTGCAACTTTTGGAACAAATCCACTTGATAATTCCATGGGACAAACTTTTATTTTAACTTAGCAATCATCCTATCCCATGTCTTAATCTTTTCTTTACCTCTTCTTTGCCTATCAACTTGCAAATTCTCCCACCAAAGAGATGCATGACCTTTCAACTAGGTACATGCATATTTCACCTTCCTCTGTTCTGCAGTGTTTTTAAAATCAAAATACTTCTCCATCTCTGAGATCCAATCCATCAATTCATTTGAATCTAACTTTCCATCATATTCCGGTGGGGTAAAATGAGGTTTAGTGTTTGCCCTACTCAAAACCCTTCAAAATATTTCCTCCTCTGGATCAACTCTTGGTAGGTTGACTTTTTCCGTCGAGGCATCTTCTCCTTCATCTTTTCTCATATCCTCAATATGTCAGCCTCTTCTCTAGGCTATCTCCACGGCTTCTAATTGGGTTGCTATTCCTTGCAACATCTCCATTACAGCAGGGTCTGCATTCCCATGTGCTCCACCATTCCTAGTTCCTCTTCACACCATTAATTCCAGCTAGTCCTCTACAATTGTAGGTCGGATCCGCAATCCACCACCCTACAACAAAAAATTAGGACACGCAACATCTGGAATGAAACTTCGCTCTGATACCAATTGAAGCAGTCATTGATGAGGAGGGACCTCAAGGAGATCAGTCCAAACCGGTCAAAAAGAGTAAACACGGCAGAAACACATAGATATGATGGAGGAAATGCAGAACAAATAGTTTTATTGCATGAAATTTGATTACATCCAATCGGTAACAACCGAGTTACAACATACTGGCACACTAGCCTGGTAGAATAGGTCACACTAGGACCTTGAATCGAAAGATCTATCTTCTAGGCATAGTCTATCTATCTGATACTTCTTGATCTTTTAATTGATTACATTCTAAATCATGATTACAAGTATATATATATCAATCCAAAGGATTCGGTCGGCCTAAAAAGGATCAAAACCCGAAGAACAAGACCTAACGTGCAAAATGAACAAGGTCGACCTCCACCAAGAGATTCCTCCAAAAAATCCAAAGGATGAAGTGTAGAAGGTCGTCCACATGCCAAGAAACATCAAGATCAACATCCAAGGCTCCACAAGCTTCAAAATGGGTTCCAGTAGATCACCAGAAAAGGTCTTAGGCAACCGGTAAAAAAGGAACAACTGATAACTGTTGATATTTTGGATATGTTGATATGGTTTTCTCATTGATGTCAACACTTATCAACTCTGGAACTTGGAGAATTGGCAATGTTCATCGGCAAGCAAGTGACTTATGCACAGTCATCGATATCTTGTTCACCGAAAAGATATATTGTTCACCGACACTTGGAATGACATGGAAAATACTTGGTTATGTCGAAGACATCGTTTGGACACTTTGTCTTGGAGATTTGTTCATTGGTTTGCATATTTGCTGTTACCGGCAAATAGGTCTAGGATAAGAACCGATAGGCTTATCTATTCCAGATCAGCATGACATGCTATGGAGATGATTTATTATTGTTGTAAATGCATTAAGCCGACATGTTGAATCAGATATTGCATCGGTTATTGTTTTACTTGTAAATTGTTTTTATTGTAATATCTTTTGTAAAGCCGACCTATACATTTTGGTCCTAGGCTTCAGTATATATGTAAGATCTTATTTGATCGAAGAAGAAATTGAGGAATGTAAATGAAGTAAGGTATATGCGAGAATAAGAAGAGCTATACACACAGACATCATTTAAAGATAGAAGGAAGGTTTTGTGAAGACACATCAGAACTGAACCGGTACTGAATCCAGCATATGAAGATGTTATTTTGAGCAGTACATCATTATTGGATTTAACCATCCAATTGTAGTCAGTGTGACTCCTATTTGTGTTTGAGCAGTAAGCTCTAGCAGCTTGGCCTTTCTGCATGTACAGACCCCCTATTGTATACACATACTATATGAAGTAGTATCATCTGATTATGGGTAAGGTTTCCCACTATGGTTTTCCCCTTATAGGGTTTCCACATACAAATACTGGTGTTATATGTTGCGGATGTTATTGTCTTTCTATTTCATGCATTAATCTTTACTGGTACTGCAATTAACTGATAAACTATCTATCGACATTAACTTTGGTTTACCGATATTAAGCATTAAGTTTGGTTAAGTTCTTTTTGGTTTGAATTTATTAGAAAACTAATTCAGGCCCCCCCCTCTCAGTTTTCTCTGGGACCTAACAATTGGTATCAAAGCCTAGTCCTCTTTTTGCAGAAGTTTGACAACTTGAGGAGATCCAATGTCTTCTAACTATTTCAGGAAGGACAGTCCTAAACTTGATGGAACCAACTATGGCATATGGAAGATCAGGATGGAGACACATTTGAATTACATTGGAAATGACATCTAGGAAGTTACAAAGAATGGCTATACTGCTCCTACTCCCGATCAGCCTAATCCACCAACCTTAGGAAAAGATGAGGAAAATGATTGCAAAGAAAGAGAAGCACTTTTGAGCGCATTATCAGATCTGCAAATTATGGGATTATCAGATAGATCTACTGCTAAAGCTATTTGGGACCATTTGGAAACATTGAATGAAGGAGATTCCATAGTCAAAATTGCAAAACTTGAAAGCTTCCGGGTCAGGTATGAAAATCTGAAAATGGAAGAAGATGAAAGGATTTCTGCTTTTATGGAAAGAGTAAATGAATTTGTTTTGGGTATTAAATGTTGTGGAGGAACCTTAAGTGAAGATGAAATTGTTTCAAAAGTTTTAATAGGATTGCCACCAGCATACAAAATGAAAGTTACTGCTATAAATGAGTTAAAAATAATGCCTAATACATCAATAACTAGAGATACATTAATTGGAAAACTTTCAGCTTTTTAAATTGAGGAATTTGGTCTTGTTGCTACTATAAAGATAGATTTAGCTTTTAAGGCATCAACATCATCTGCATCATCATTTGACAAGTCTAATTGGAAAGCCTTTTATGCAAGAGAACTTGAAGAAAGCAAGAGAGAAAATGAAGAACTTGAAGAACTTGAAGCACTATTTGCAAGGAAAATGCCTAAAGGTCCAGTTGGAAGTAAGTATGAAGGTAAAGCACCCTTTCAATGTTTTAATTGTAATAAGATTGGTCATATGGCTTCAAGATGCCCTGATAGACATGTAAGATTGAAAGAAGAAGCTAGAAGAACATACAAGCCTAACCCTGAATATCAGAGATATAGATTTAAGAAGAATAAAGACAAGTCCTGTTATCTTGCTGATGAAGGAGTCACTGATGATTTTGATGAGGATCTTGAAGACAATGGATGGGTCTTTGTTGCTATAACAAAAGATCAACCGACACCTACTGTTCAATCGGTAGAGCAGGCTTTGGCAGCAAAAATTGAAGTTAAGGATGAATGGATCATTTATTCAGGATGTTCACATCATATGACTGGTGATAAAAGTAAATTCTTGACTTTTCAGGAATATAATGGAGGTCTAGTAAGATTTGGAGATGATAAAGCTTGTTTGATCAAAGGAAAAGGTACTATATCTCTTGATGGTAAGCATAATACTGACAATCTTTACTATGTTGAAGGTTTAAAGCATAATCTTTTGAGTGTTGGTCAATTAGTTGAAAAAGGATTTCAGTTACAATTCAAAAATGGGAAATGCAAAATTATGCACAGAACTGGTTTGGAAATTGCAACTGGTAATATATTTCATTTGAATAACAATGAAAAGACATGCTTGATTGCACATATTGATGAAAGTTGGCTATGGCATAAGAGACTCTAACATGTAAATTTTGATTGCATTGTGAAAATCAATACAACTAAAGCAGTTAGAGATTTACCTAAGATTGTTAAACCTCACAATCCGGCATGTAAGGAATGTCAATTTGGAAAACAAGTTAGAGAATCTTTTAAAAGTATTCTAGAAAAATCCAATAATGCTCTTGACTTAATTCATACTGATTTATGTGGTCTAGCTAGAACTAAAAGCTTACAAGGTGATAGATATTTCATGCTAATCATTGATGACTATTCTAGAATGTGTTGGGTTACTTTTCTCAGAGAAAAATCTGAAGCACTTGGGAAATTCAAGCTATTCAAGGCAATGGTAGAAAATGAAACCGGTAAGAAAATCAAATGTCTGAGATCAGATCAAGGAGGTGAATTTACATCTAAGGAATTTAATACATTATGTGAAGTGAATGGAATCAAAAGATAGTTATCAACGCCCCGGACACCCCAGCAGAATGGAGTTGTAGAAAGGAAAAATAGAACTATCTTGGATGCAGCTAGAAGTATGTTATCAGAAGCAAATCTACCACATGTATATTGGAGAGAAGCAGTAAGAACAACAGTCTACACATTCAACAAAGTTCACATCAAAGGTGAAACTAGTAAGACCCCTCATGAACTATGGTTAGGTATTACTCCTACTCTTAAATATTTTAGAATATTTGGAAGTAAATGCTATATTAGAAGAGATGAGTATATTGGCAAATTTCATCCTAGAAGTGATGAAGGAATATTGCTTGGTCATTCATCTAAGAGCAAGGCATATAGATGTTTTAACCAAGAGATTGCAAAAAATTATTGAGAGTACAAATGTGAAAATTGATGAACAATTTAGAGGAACTTCAAGGTATATAGACTTTGAACCGGCAACAGAGATACTGGCAAATGAACCTACATTGAACACACCGGTATAGAATGAAGATCTAGTTACACTGGTATCATCTGAAAATTCCAATGTAACTAAAGAACAACAACAAACAAAGACACCCTAGTATGTAAGACTGAACCACTCTGAAGATCAGATAATTGGGAACAAATATCAAGGAGTTATGACAAGAGGAAGACTGGCAAATGAAGAGGTATGTCTTATTTCTCAAATTGAACCAACATCAATTAATGAGGCATGTGAAGATAAACACTGGATTAAAGCTATGGAAGAAGAATTAGAACAAATTGAAAAGAATAACACATGGACATTAGTTCCCTGGCCTAAAGACAAAAATGTAATTGGAACAAAATGGGTATTCAGAAACAAAATTAATGAAGATGGTAAGGTAATCATAAATAAAGAAAGACTAGTGTGTAAGGGATATTGACAGAAAGAAGGAATTGATTACAATGAAACCTTTACACCGGTAGCTAGAATTGAGGCAGTCAGATTATTCTTGGCTTTTGTAGCACACAAGAACTACAAAGTATATCAAATGGTTATTAAATGTGCATTTTTGAATGGAGCTCTTGAAGAAGAAGTTTACATTGAGCAACCTGATGGATTTTCTTTGACAGATAACAAAGATATTGTTTGCGGGTTAAGGAAAGCTTTGTATGGGTTGAAGCAAGCTCCAAGAGCTTGGTATGATAGATTTGATAAATACCTTTTGCAGATTGTTTTTTCTAAAGGTAATACTGACAACAACTTATACTATAAAGTGACTAATGATGACATCTTGGTTATAGAATTTTTTGTTGATGATATAATCTTTGGAGGAGAAGATGGATTATGTAAAGACTTTTCTATTGAAATGCAACAAGAATTTGAAATGTCTATGATTGGAGAGATAAAATTCTTTTTAGGATTGCAAATTTCACAGACTGATAAAGGTATATTCTTGAGTCAATCTAATTACTTGAAGGAGTTACTAAAGAAATTTGGGATGGAAAACTCTAAATCGATAAGCACACCTATGACTACAAATGACAAATTATCACTAAGGGATGAATCTACACCTGTTAATCTGACTAGGTACAAATATATGATAGGAGGTCTACTGTATTTGACACAAACAAGACCTGATATTATGAATGCAGTATGTATTGTTTCAAGATTTCAGAGTAATCCTAAAGAAAATCATGAATCAATAGTAAAAAGGATTTTTCGGTACTTACAAGGCACTACAAATCTTGGCCTATGGTATCCTAGAGATGAAAACTTTGAATTATGTGCATACACTGATGCAAATTGGGTAGGAGATGTAGACGACAGAAAAAGAACCACTAACAGAGCATTTTTTCTTGGAAGCAAATTAATTTCTTGGCTGAGTAAGAAACAAAGTTGCACATCTTTATCAACAGCTGAATCAGAATATGTTGCAGCAACAACTAACTGTACACAGGTATTATGGGTTAAGCAAATGTTGAAGGAAATAAAGGTAAAATGTAAGGAACCTATAACTATCTACTGTGATAATACAACAACAATTGATATATCTAAGAATCTGGTACTACATTCTAAAACTAGACATGTCTCTATCAAATTGAATTTTCTGAAAGAGAATGTTGAAGCAAAAGAAGTAAAACTGGTTTATGTGAATACTAAAGAATAGATTGCAGATATTTTCACTAAGCCCTTGCCTAAGGAGACTTTTGAATATCTCAGAGATCAGCTTGGGGTCATACCCCCATCAGTAGAGACTTAGACAGTTGATGTTTGTCATCAACCGATAGAACTAACAGAGAAATCTTTTACTCCGACTTTGATGAGGAGAGCTACTTCTTAGGGGGAGTAGTTGGTATACTGAATAAGTTGGTATTTTGTATTTGAACTTGGTTTTTGTATTACTTTGGCATTTGATGTCAAAGGGAGAGAGATTGATATGGAAAAACACATGTTACTCCTAGGGTGAGAGATTGTTATTTTGGGAGAGATTGATTACTCTCTGTACCTGAATTTTGATTTCTAGATATGATCTCTTTTGGGAGATTGTTGGTTTTTGGTATTTGGCATTTCTGTTTTGGCACTTTGATGGTTTTTCCATCTTGTGTTGCCATCAATGCCAAAGAGGGAGATTGTTGGTATTTTGGATATGTTGATATGGTTTTGTCATTGATGTCAACACTTATCAACTCTGACACTTGGAGAATTGGCAATGTTCATCGGCAAGCAAGTGACTTATGCATAGTCACCAATATCTTGTTCATTGGCAGGATATATTGTTCACCGACACTTGGAATGACATGGAAAATACTTGGTTATGTCGAAGACATCATTTGGACACTTTGTCTTGAAGATTTGTTCATTGGTTTGCATATTTTCTATTACCGGCAAATAGGTCCAGGATAAGCACCGACAAGCTTATCTATTCCAAATCAGCACGACACACTATGGAGATGATTTATTATTGTTGTAAATACATTAAGCTGACATGTTGAATCAGATATTGCATCAGTTATTGTTTTACTTGTAAATTTTTTTTATTGTAATATCTTTTGTAAAACCGACCTATACATTTTGGTCCTAGGCTTTGATATATATGTAAGATCTTATTTGATCGAAGAAGGAAGTGAGGAATGTAAATGAAGTAAGGTATATGCGAGAATAAGAAGAGCTATACACACAGACATCATTTGAAGATAGAAGGAAGGTTTTGTGAAGACACATCAGAACTGAACCGGTACTGTATCCAACATATGAAGATGCTATTTTGAGCAGCACATCATTATTGGATTTAACCATCCAATTGTAGTCAGTGTGACTCCTATTTGTGTTTGAGTAGTGAGCTCTAGGTGCTTGGCCTTTCTGCATGTGCAGACCCCCTATTGTATACACATACTATATGTAGTAGTATCATCTAATTGTGGGTAAGGTTTCCCACTGTGGTTTTTCCCCTTACAGGGTTTCCACATACAAATACTGGTGTTATGTGTTGTGGATGTTATTGTCTTTTTGTTTCATGCATTAATCTTTACTGGTACTGCAATTAACTGATAAAGTGTCTACCAACAATAACTTTGGTTTACCGGTATTAATCATTAAGTTTGGTTAAGTTGTTTTTGGTTTGAATTTATTAGACAACTAATTCACCCCCCCCCCCCTCTCAGTTGTCTCCGAGACCTAACAATAACAAGAAACTGTCATGGAAACTGGTAGCGATATCTTGTCGGATAGTGATCCAAAATAGATGCAGTTTGAAAGCAAGAAAGATGATCAAGTCTTCAAGTAGAATCGAACTCCATAGGATCTGGTGAGCCAAAACTGGGACACACAGAAAGGAAAACTGAAATTGCAAACATAAAACAAAACAGAAAAGAAAATGTTTTTGGTTGATGAAAGATTGCTATGAACTGGGGATGCTCCTGCATCAGATATTAAGGATGTGTAAAGGAAGAATAATTTTCTCATTATGTGCCATTCTATTGTTGGTATAATTGTTTTGATTTTAAAATGTCAATTTAACATAATCTCACTAAAAACATAATATTATTCTCATTTGTTAATGAAATTGAGAAATTCAAAATGCTTTGGAAAAATGATGAAGAGGATAAGAAACCCATAAAAAATTTGACAATACTATTAATATTTAATTCATTATTTTTTATGCAAAAGATACAAACATTTGAATGGTTATTGCAAGTTTAATTTCTCTTTTTTCTTTAATTTTTTATTTTTGAATGTTTCAAAAGAGGATAAATAAAGATTTTGAAAGTATAAGTCTAACATATTTTTCATTTACACATTGTAATTGGATGCATTATTAGTAGAAACCAATCCATCTAAAAAAAATCCACTAAAGGGGGTGTAGTGTCATAAATTGTGCTCCCTAATGGTGAAAGCCCAATTTCAAGATCTATTTGGCACTTTCTTTGGTGTCCACTTACATTTTAGGACCACCTCTAGCCTTGACCTATCTCTCAACGAAAGGAATATGCTATGCTCAACCCTAAATGCCTTTATTGATGACCCTAAGATTCAAAATTTAATCAAATGTTCAATGACATGTCCATTACCCTAGCCCTATGTGCTTGTAGATCTTTCTTTAAACATACAAATAGTATTGGATTAGGGTGACCAACACCCCTATCTTTCCTTTTTAGCTCCAAATTTTAAGGCACTATTTGTGTTAGCCTATCTTTATGTGATGTGCTCATGATTTTGATATTTGATTACTATTTGTTGGCTTTTATTAAAAAAATAACCTTGTGACTTATATATAAACCTAAACAACATCCTTTGAAATTATATAATTGTAGAGTGGTGGAATGGGATTACTAAACATGTAAAATAGGAATCAAAACCATTCGCATCAACTCACATTAGGAAAATAACCAATTTTCCCAACTACAAACCTTGGGGAGAGATGGGCACAATGATTGGTTACTTCATTGTAGTGCTTTGATATGAATTGATAAGATAAAATTATGAAATGCAAGAAGTAGGTTTGTGGATGCAAAATTAATAGCTATCGGCATAAACAATAATCTACAGAACATATATGAAGACTCTAAGCACAAATATGGAGATAGGGATAAAAGAGAAATTTGGGCTTGAAAGTGCTCGGCTATGTGGCTAGGCATCCTAGGCTTGAATGAGTTTGATGTAGATACTATAAATAGATTCAGGATCACAATGTCACAGAAAGTATCTCCTTAAAATTTCATCAAAAAAGTGTCAAACTATGTGGCCAATCCACAATGTCTAGTGTTTTCTACTTTTTTAAAGTATGGATCTCTTCAACTCATTTTACATTTTCTAAATATAGAATCCTTCTTTGTCAAATCTGATACCTACACACAAAAGAGAAAAATAGTGCTGGGTATATAGGGGTTTACCTAGGTAAAATCCTAGGTTTGGAATTAACCCTATAATGATGAATCAATAGAAAAGTGAGCTTATTAGTATCGAGTAGAGGCTATATTTGAAATGAAATGTTGAATTGAAATGTTATACTTTTGATTTTAAATCTCCTTTCATTGAAGTCTTTATTAAAGGTTGATATTTCTAGGTGGAAGATCATGCATACCTTCAAATAAATTTGATCATGAATTTCATCTTGTATGCTTGAAAATATGAATAATTGACCTCTCCTTCACTATCTTGAAGATACTTGATTTCTTGCTCACTTAAATTTCTTTACGTGAATTGAATTCCTTGATGAGAGATGTTTCAAATGAGGGGGTAAGACTTGATTTTATACTCAACCTCACGAAACATGTTGAAATTTTTAAATAATGTAAGCATTGGGAGCATTTTCTAGTTCAACTTTTTCAAACTATTACATGATTTTAATTTTGGCCCCTTTTGGTTGGATTATGGTGCTAGGTGCCCTAGTATAGGGGAGATAGGGTACTAGGTGCCCTAGTCTAGTCCTCTTGGGATGGAAGGAGGTTTTTGAAAGAGCAAGGTGCTAATATTACTTTAAGAGTTCAAAACAAAAAAATGAATTTGGGTGTAGGTGGAATGATACAATTTATTGGTAAGATTTTTTAGTTACAAAAGCGATTCTAAAACACTATTTTGGTATGTGACAACTTCTTTCAAAAGCTTAAAATAAAAATGTAAATAATAGAGAATGTAAGTTAAAAACATAATCCTCAACTTTAAAATTTTAACTTACAATTGAGTAGAAGTATAATTATGCTAGTCTTACTAAGTTAGGGTTTTTGTTCAAAATAACTATAATTTTTTTTAATAATAAAATTTTTGAGATGAAAAGGAAAAAATGAAAATATGGTTGACTCTACGATATTTGTTCACACCTCTTTCTTGCTAGGTTTGTTTCATCTATGCTCATAATGCATAGTTTATCCATTTTCCGGTTCGTAATCATTGCATGAGAAAGAAAGTTTGGTGGATTTGGGGGTGCAACTAGGTTTGGAGGTCATTGCTTGTTTGAGGAAGGTTTTGATGCCTTTGTTGATTGGAAACTTGTGGCCCCTAACCCTCAAGTAAATTTTGTGGAGATTTCATCCAACCCTAACCTATGTCTAACAAACTTTTCTCTAACTTTTAGGAAAAAATTTCAAGGAGGCACTATGACTTGGTTGCCAAATGGATGAAAAGGATTGTGAGAGATTCTTGGAAGCATTGAATCTCCCAATAGTGATGAAATTGCTTGGAAGGGCCTTGATTTTCTAGTTTGACCCTCCTAAATAACTTTTGAAGTGTGACTGGATGAAATTTCCATGGATAGAGAGGATATTCTATAGGATCATGCCCTATTTTTTATATTCACAAAGACTTGGCCTAAATTATGTGACTTGCATTGTTGGGTTACAGAGAAGTGGAAATGATATATGGAGGGGGTAATAAGTATTTACCCCTGTGCTAAAGGGTTTTTCATCCCATAATTTTATTCTAAAAATGATAAGGTGTTGGTGTTGGAAAATGGTCCTTGGATATTTCAAGGAGATTTCTGTGCACGAAACTCTAGTTCCTTGCTTTTGATCCGTGCACACAAATATTCACTAGTACATATTTATGGGTGTAGTTATTGTATCTTCTTATATATTTTTAGGAACTATACTACTTGTATGCCATTATAAATAATGTCTTAGGGAAGTATCATTGAACCTCCAAGGAAACTATCAATTATCATAATTCTAATTGTGCTCAAATATGTGTTGAAATGAATTTATCTAACAACCTCCTTACCAAGATATTGTTGAAGGTGGGGAATAGATGTAGGAGGCAACTTGTTGAATATGGAAAATTTAGAGTTTTTCAAACTATAACTAGATTGAGCTACGTTTGATGTAATGAAAGAGAAATCCAACAACCTTAACCTTCCCTTCAGGAATGCACAATTTCTAGAGAAATCCCTTTTTTGTGATTTTTCATGTGGAAGACTTATAAGGAACCAAAGAGAAAATGAAGAGAAGTAAATATTTTTTGTCTTTTTCCACATGTAAAAGGAATAAACAAATTTTCCTGTCCCTCCCATAAAAAATTTTGAGTTCACAAGAAGACGCTCCACGAAAGGCTCCAAGAGATGGAACCATGAAAAACTGGAGAAATAAACATGGAGGTCCCACATAAGTCTAAGCTCCAAACATTGAATAACACTCAAGGAATTCTACCAAGATGAAAAGTGTCTCAAACATGTATGGGCCCATTAAGATAACAAACACTATTAAGAAAATAGGGCGAAGAACACCACTTGTGAAACAAGCAAGAGTTTCATGAGCTCTTGACTCAAAACAGTAAATTAATTTGCACCATTGGTTGAGAGAAAGGGATTGAACCTACATGCCCAATGGAACAAAAACATAATTAGACAACCCAAAATATTGCTAACATAAATTGTGTGCACTTGAGCCGTTTACTTTGAAATTATTGAATGCCTAGGCATTACTCATGCCTAAAGTTAAGGACAAAGAATAAAGAAAAAAACCTTCATGCACAAATGGTTACAATAATTATCATGATTTTGTGAACATGTAGTGGATATGAAGAGGAATATTTAGTTGCAAAAATCAATCCATTTCTGAGTGATGATCTCTTTAAAAGCCTTTAGGCATTCCTAAAATAAGGGTTCAACACTTTTGAAAAAGAACGATTATGTAATCCCCTTTCTTATGAAAAAATAAAAGTTTGTCTTAGAGTTTAGTAATTTACATCCGTGATTTGACCTTAGCATGTTTGTTCTTAGGTTAGGAATTGGATTGTGCCTTTGTTTGCCTTTCACTTGATTTGCTTATATTCACATGCTTTGTGTCATTTTGAGTTAGAATTAATTGTTGCATACTCATTTTGACTTCTAAAATTCTTGTTAAATATGAAATAATGGTTCTTGTGGTGAAATTTACTCTATCATTGTTCTCATATTAGGAATTGGATTATTCCATTATAAATAAAATCTTTCAATAATGGTTAATTATTGTGGGAAACTTGAAGAATTACTCTATTTTTCATTGATCCTTGGCAAGTGCTTCCCACAAGAGGATTTGAAAGTTGTGCCCTATGTTTGAGTCACTTCGTGTGTTTCTTTTTCCTTCCAACAATGAAAAGTTGTGGTGTGATGTGCTTATCTCTAGAAATTGGAGTTTCCTTATGATTCTCACAAAAAAATAATTGAAGTGTTGTAAAAGCTCTACTCTTGGAGTCTTGATGCTTTGCCTTAGTTTATCTTTTCTTTCTTTTTCTCCTCCCTTTTCCTTCCCTTTGTTAGAATGAAGAGATAGCTTCTAAATTCTTAGAGGTTGTTTCATAGGCCACAAAATAAAACCAAGGGTTCCATGCCTAATTAACTTCTAGACTACCCTTATTAGGGCACAAGCCTTCTTAGGGATCAACATAAAATTTTCTTCAAATGTAGGAGATGTTTCTCAATGGAACATTTTACATCCCAATTTCATAAATTTTGAGACTTGGGGATTTAGGTATTTTTGAGCAAACTGTCATGGTTGATTGGGGTTGATCCTCAACACTATGTCATTTTTCCCAATACCATTAAGGATTTTGAACATCTCCAAGCTTCTCCTAAGAATACTATGGCTTTCCCCCTCCTTCACCTAGTGCATGGCCATTGGCTATGCTTGGTGTTCACTTAGAGAATGTCAATGTGGTAGAATCCTGAATATTGTAGGAGGCACATGCCTTGAAGAGTATACATAAGGAGAGTACTCTTGATTTGTAGGAGGCATCTATGGTGACAAGTAGTGAGGAAAGTGTAGAGGAAGAGAACAACCATCCAAAATACAAAGGATATATAGAAGTAAAGAGGAGGAAACAAAACCCACAAAATAAAACGATATTAAGGTCCTCCAAGAAGGGAATAATGTGAAAACATAATTAAATTAATGCAACTATATGGGTTGGTCTCCAGAGATTAAGCTCTCTTGTTTAGGGGTAAGAGTGTTGGGTAGATTAGCTAATATTGCACCCTCATTTGTAGGGCATGCAACTTATTTTCATCAGACCTACGTGACATTGTATTGTGGGTAGTAGGTGTTGGGATCCCAAAACACTGAGAGGGGGGGGGGTGAGTCAGTGTTCTATTGGAATGGAGAAATTTAACTTTAATAACACAATAAATCAGCAACCGGTAAACATAAAAGCATATAACAATAAGTAACAATGCAACCAAAACTATGAACACCATAACACCACATATTTAAACATGGAAAACCTTAATGACGAAAAACCATGGTGGGATTGGAGACCTACAATATCTATCCACTGATTAGATGAATAAATATTATAATAAGGAGCCTGCACATGTAGGAAGGCCAACAGCCTAGAGCACACTGCTCATCACAAAAGGAGCCTCACAGACTACAAAAAACATCAGACTACAATCCAGAATGAAGATTGAACTGGAAGAATAGAATTTCCTATGCTTGAGTATAGTTCTAGTTAAGCTCAATACCAGAGGTCTTAAACCTCTTACACAAACCCAGTTCGATCACCCATGATCGACCAAAACCTCTGCATATGATTACAAAATTATTCGCATACAGATAATATAATCTTTCCATCCCATGATCTACAAAGAGATCTTACGTCATATTTATACCAACTCGAGACCTAAAACTTTAGGTCGGCCACCTAAAAGATAATACCATAAATCTGTTACATAATCCCACAAACCAATGATAAACCAAGTCATCCTAAGACCGAAACAACATAAACCAATCAATAAATCCAACCGGTAACACATCGGGAGCATCAACCAACACGTTACATAAACCAGTCCATAACCTAGCAGAATAAGACCAGACCTATAATAGGCCGCCATAAACCAAATGCAACACCACCGATTAAATGGAACATGAACATGATAACCATTAGCATCTTGATAACTTTCTAGAAGCCACACCAACACCACTTATTGGATTCATCAAAAGATCTTCAACAAAGCTCTGCCGATCAAACCCTTATCAGTAGCAAAAAGGCTTACTAGAACAAATGATAGCTTCCAGATCATCAAATACCAAACCAACTAAATGTGATACGCATCAAGAACACATGAAATACCAATTCCACAAGCTGGAACATACTAAAGAAGATCTCCAAATCAACATCATAAACCAACCACTCTACCGGAACCCGATAGACAACAAAACAACTAGTGTTGACATCAATGACAAACGTCAATGCAACACATAATCAATTCCTCCAAATTGCCAACAATCTCCCCCTTTGGCATTGATGACAACACTAGATGTGAAAAGCATCCAAGTGCCAAGAGATGCCAAACAAGTCTCCCCAAAAGGAAGGCATCCAAAAATCTCCCCAAAATGAAATGACAATGAAGTTCTGAACCAACAGACCAAACTCCCCATGTGGGATACAACCAATCTGAAATTCTATTCCTCCCCCTTTGACTGATATCTCTGTTAAGTTCTGTTTTCTATTTTTCACATAAATATCTCTCCCCCTTTGACATCAATGCCAGAAATCTGACATAAACACCAAAGAAAAATCATAAATCCTTTGAACCACATAGATGACTACTCCCCCTGAGTAGTAGCATCAACACATTAATTTAGAATGAATGATAGTTCTAATAATGCATGATGGACTGATTCCAATCAGCATCACTCAAGTCTCTACCAAAGGGGCATAAACTCCCAATTTGTTTATGAAGTACTCAAATGATTCCTTAGGAAAAGGTTTAGTGAATATATATGCAATATGCTCTTTAGTGTTCACATAAAATAGTCTAACTTCATTTGTTTCCACCTTCTCCTTCAGAAAATTATACTTGATAGAAATGTGCTTAGTCTTAGAATGAAATACCAGATTCTTTGATATGTAATAGCAATAGAGTTATCACAGTGAATAACTACTGGTTCATTATAATCTACCCTTATATCCTTCAACATTTGCTTCATCCATAGAAATTGTGTATAGTTAGAAGCAACAACAACATACTCAGCTTCAACAGTAGATAAAGAAGTACATGACTATTTCTTGCTGATCCATGAAACAAGTTTCTTTCATCTGGTTACCTATATCTCCAGCCCAATCTGCATCTGTATATGCACATAGTGTAAAGTCATCATAAACCAAAAACCATACCTAAAATCCTTGTAAATATCTAAAAATCCTAGCTATCGGAGCAAGGATTCAACATAATCAATTCCTTCCTTCTGAGAATATCCTTTGTGAACCAATCAAGCCAAGTTCCAATAACATCCAAGTCCATGTGTTGTCCTAATCCAATTCCTCTTCCATAACTTATAGCCAACATTCATCTTTACAAGCTTCAATAACTAATGTCGACTCAACTTGAGAAATTAAACATACCTCATTAGTTTCCAACCTTCCTCTTGTCCAAATATCTGATCTTCTGAATGATTCAACCTTACATATCTAGGAGTCTTCTAACTTTCTTCTTCTCTGCTCTGATCTTCAGTTATTGTCGATTTTTTTGATGCTACTGGAGTAACTAGTTCAACATTTTGTTATGGTATAGGTGCTACTAGTTTAGTTATGATCATCTCCACTTCCAGTTCTCTCTCATAAGTTTTGATTTGACCTTTGTACTGCTCATCCACCTTGACATTAGCACTCTCCACAATTCTCTGCAATATTTTGTTATAACATCTATATGCTTTGATTTCATTTGAATAACCAAGAAATATCCCTTCATCACATCTAGGATCAAACTTCCAATTCACTACTAAAGATTCTAAAGTACTTAACTATAGATGTATGACCAAACCATAACTCATAAAGTGACTTACCCATAAACCAAACCAGATCCAAGATACAACAAATCTTTGTTAGTTAACCTTCAAACTGACTTCTCCAAGATCTGAAACAAGCTTTCAGACCACTACTGGGGGCAATACAAGATCTGTCATCAATTTGCCTCCCCCTAAGGAAAATGTCTTAGATACCAGATGTGTTTCTTGTTGGTACAGGAACATTCTGCTCTGTTGATTGAGTAATTGGGGTAGATGCTTCAGTTGAATAAACATCTGGGGCATTTGATTCTACCAGTTGATCCTCATACTTCATAACCCACTTCTCCTCATGATCCTTCCAAATATCATCAACCTTCTGCTTTCCCTTCTCATTAGATTTATCACTTCTCGTCGGTAGGTTCTTGCTTCTGCAAAATTTAGCAATATGTCCTACTTTGTTGCATGCATAACAAGTGACATTATTCATCTGAATTGCCTTACTATAACCTTGACCATTCCTTGACCTACATTGATTAGCCATATGTCCAAACTTTCCACATGCAAGACATCTCACATTCATTCTACAATCTTCTGTCCTATGACCATACTTTTTACAATTTGAACACTAACCGGGAACTAAATTATTATTCTGATTTTCTCTATTTTTGTATTGACTTGCTCTATGACCAAACTTATTGCAAACAAAGAATCTACCATGAAATTTATGTGCATTGGGTTGTCTTACCAGTGATTTCTGATTCTGGTTGACCTTCTGACCGGATGTGTCATCCTGATTTGTAGTACCAGAGCTTTCTCCATGCTCAAATCCAAGACCTCTAGTATCTCCAGTGTCCCTTTGATCCTTCAATAACTCATCAAGCTTAGCAGAACTAACCTTGAACTTGTCTTTGTACTCATTTGCAACATCTAGATCACCTCTTAAGATTGTTATAATTCTTTCCAACTCTTTCTCATTGTTCTGTGATTGCATCAATTCAGTTCTCAACACATCATTCTCATGCGCCAACCTAATGCATTCCTCAGATCTGTCTTTTAGAGATATAGAAAGATTTTCTTCATTCTTCTTTCGGTCTTCAATCTCCTGACTCATATTCTGACATAATTCCTTTAAAGCATTCTTCTCTCCATCATCCTAGTTTTGTAATTGATCACAAAGTTCCTTCCTTTTAGCTTGTGCAGATGACAACCTCTCCTATAGAGTAAAAATGAATTTCTTCGCATATCTCAACTCATTTTGTAGCTTCATGTTCCTCAACCTTTCAACATCATAGTCTTCAAGAGCTACTTGAAGTTCCTTCCTCAGACTTATCTCCATGGATTCTGGATACAAGATCTTCCTCAAGTTGTTAGACTTATTCCGAGGCACCAAGCTCTGATACCAATTGTTGGGATCCCAGAATACTAAGGGGGGGGGGGTGAATCAGTGTTCTACCAGAATGGAGAAATTTAACCTTAATAACACAATAACTCAACAATTGATAAACATAAAAGCATATAACAATAAGTAACAATGCAACCACAAATATGAACACCATAACACCACAGATTTATACGTGGAAAACCTCAATGAGGAAAAACCACGGTGGGATTGGAGACCGATAATATCTATCCACTGATTAGATGAATAAATATTACAATAAGGGGCTTTCACATGCAGGAAGGCCAATAGCCTAGAGCGCATTGCTCATCACAAAAATAGCCTCACTGACTACATAAAACATCAAACTACAATCTAGAATGAAGATTGAACTGCAAGAATAACATCTCCTATGCATGAGTATAGTTCCAGTTAAGCTCAATACTGGAGGTCTTAAACCTCTTACACAAACCCAATTCGATCACCCATGATCGACTAAAATCTTTGCATATGATTACAACATTATTCGCATATAGATAATATCATCTTTCCATCCCATGATCTACAAAGAGATCTTAGATCATATTTATACCAACCCAGGACCTAAACAATTAGGTCGGCTACCTAAAAGATAATACAATAAATCCATTGAATAATCCCACAAACCAATGATAAACCAAGTTGGCCTAAGACCAAAACAACATAAACCAATCAATAAATCCAATCGATAACGCATCGGGAGCATCAACCAACACGTTACATAAACCGATCCATAACCTAGTAGAATAAGCTTGGACCTATAATAGGTCGCCATAAACCAAATGCAACACCACCAATCAACTGGAACACAAACATGATAACCATCAGCATCCTGATAACCTTGTACAAGCCTCACCAACACCACTTATCAGATTCATCAAAAGATCTTCAACAAAGGTCTGCCAGTAAAACCCTTACCAATAACAAAAAGGCTTACTAGAACAAATGATAGCTTCCAGATCATCAAATCCTGAACCAACTGAATGTGATATGCATCGGGAACACATAAAATACCAATCCATACCAATTCCACAAGACAAAAAATACCAGAGAAGATCTCCAGATCAACATCATAAACCAACCACTCTACCAGAACCCAGTAGATATCAAAACAACTAGTGTTGACATCAATGACAAACATCAATGCAACACATAATGAATTCCTCTAAATTGCCAACAGTAGGTGGGTTAGAGAGGATTTGTGCTTTGGTAGAAAAAATCATTTGTATTTGCTGTTTTTTTTCAATATGTAACTCCTTTCATGTATCAGAAAAATAGTGATGAAATATTAAAAATTTGTCAAAAATCTCTAACAACCTACCACTATTTGTTGATTTTACTCACCATTCAATACTTTAGTCTAGAGAAACTAAAAATAATTCATATCATTTTATAAATAAATATTCAATAAAATTATGATATCTATTATACTAAACGATTCATAGTGACATATACAGAGGTCCACAATATGAACTTTTTAGTTCCATCAATATCTTCCTTATAAATTTATAATTGTCTAACATGTACATTCTTGCCACTAGGCCTTAAACTACACTATGAAGTCTTTAGAAAAGGCTTAAGTAGTTTTTATAGAAGCATGCATGTGGTGACAATAGTTTGCAACCATGTAAGTTAAGTAGATAATTGCAATAATTAATCTTCACATTTCTATCAAAATAAAACCCTAAAAGGTTATAAGAAAGCCCTAAAAAGCCCTATGAGGTGTAACATGATTAATAATATTAAGCATCATAGTGTTCAAATGTGAAGATAACTTCTTAAGCAATTGGTTACAAGATACATGTAATCTTAGCTTCAAAATATCTCCTTTTATTTTTTCATTGAAATTATACACAAACTTCATTATGATTGAAGCTACACCAAAATTATAGTTTACCATGTGAAAATGTATATAATAATTTTTTTTTGGCAAATTTAAACTTTTGATATTTTTTTTCCTAATATTTGTTCTCTAACTATTATAATTTGAACATCTTTATGTTCTATAATGGTCCCTTATATGCTTAATGTAATTTTTTTGCCCTCTTCATGTGATATTTTCAAGTAAGATAAATAGTGATTATTATAAATATTTGAGTGGCTTAGTAGGTGCATATTATGCAGTCATTATGGAGTCACTTGTAACATGATGAAAGCCTATCTATATAAGAGACAAAATAAAGTCAATATTAGAATCACCAACAAAACAAGAAATAGCCTTCACCAATATGGTAGCAAGAAATGTATTTCTTAATTATGGTATAGTGATACAATGATACATAATGTACAATAGAAACCTTGTTTATATAACCAGAGTGAGAGGATGGGACAACATAAGATTATGACAAGTGTCACAATCATATGAAATGAAAAATTAATGTTGGACTTGATGATGAAACTTTCATATAACTGTAAGGATCACCTACAATTAAAACGCGTTATTAGAGAAGAGAAAAATGATTGTGATTTCATTAGATGAAAAAAGATAATTATTATAACATACAATGAAAACCTTGTTATAAAGACAAGGATGAAACCTAGATGAGGATATAATTAGATGATGACATGTACCCTAATATTATAACTTGATACAAAAAACATGTGAGCTAAGTAAGCTCAGGCATGATAGTGTGAATATGACCTAATAATAACCAATAAAAATACACAAGCATAACAATAGTTATATCTATACATTGAATTATTTACTAAATGAACCAATAAAAATATATGAATGATATTTTCTAAATTTATTGGATAAAAGAATTGAATAAAAAATATAATATCATTTCCACTTTTTTTACTGCTAGTTGAACACCCTATCTTTGTGCCTAATATTGAGCATGTTCACAACTTTAAGACCACTACTCTACAATCTTCCTTAAATTAAATATTATACTCTAAAATTTTAGAAACTTTAGAATCACTACTTATTAATATCTCTAATTATTTATGCAATTCACTAGACAAACAAAGAATTTTTTATTGATTCACTTGAAAAGTTGGGTGAAAATAGTTTTCTACATTTTTCCAATAGATTTATATATATATATATATATATATATATATATATATATATATATATATAAAATAAAATTAATATCAAATTTGTATAACATATATCAATGTATAGATCTTGCACATATTTGTAGTTGTATATATCTTTTCATAATATTGAATAACTTTTAGAGAGGCTATATATATTTTTATTAATATTCTTAAGCATAAGTTTTATCCCTTAGTTTAAAATATTATATGAATATTTTAAAGAGGTTGGTATACTAAAGTGAACATTGGAGGGAAAATTAATTATTGTAATAATTTTTCATATCACCTCATAATATTATGATGTATACAATAATATTCAATGTCATTCAAGATATTAATATCAATTATAATTCAAACACAAAAAATTAATTGATTATAAATATAATAAAAATGTTATACATATATTTTAGAGAGATGGGTAAATTGAAATGGATAAAATAATTGAAAAATGTTGAGATGGTAAATTGAAAGGGACAAAATAATTGAAAAATATTTAGATAGTAAATTGAAAGGGACCAAATAATTGAAAAATTTTGTTTGTAGACAAAAGTAACTTTCAAATTAATTTATTTTGCCATCTCATAAATTTATGATATCTATAACAATGTTCATTGCTATTCAAGACATTAATAAAGTTGAAATTTTAGCAAATAAATTTAAAAGAAAAACTCAATAAGTTTTTTTTCTTTGCAGCTATTGTTTCTAAAATCAACCAATACAAAAATACATAACATTTTCAAAATTATTAAATAAGAAAACATAATTAAAGACTATATAATTGTTGGATAATTTTTTTAATTATTGTTTAGGGGTGAAAAACAGATGGGCTAAACTAGCAATCAACTCAACCAGAACTGAACTCTCTTTCAACTAAACATTGGATTACAAGCCTCTAAAGGGGTATATGCTTCACTAACTCTTGTCAAAGAGAGTCAAGAAATCCTTATGGGTTCTATTCCTTTGTCACTTTGAAATATTATTTGTTTGACTCAAAATGTAAACCATTAGGACTTAAGTATGCATGAATGAACATATAAACCGATTAAACCGTCTGGCATAGAAATTGATGTTAGGATTCCCACAGATATTGAGAGGGGGGGTGAATCAGTATCTAACCGGTGAATTGAATTTCTTAACTTCAAACATGTAGAACATATTATAACAGTGTACCGGTATGCAAGAAATAATGCAATAAACATAATTAAAAGCAACCACATGAAAAACACACCATAACACAATGATTTAAGGAGGAAACCCGGTGTGGGAAAAACCTCGGTGGGATTTGTGACCCACAATTTCACTTACTGGCCAATAAGAGAATATTACTGCTACAAGAGGGGCCTACACATGTAGGAAGGCCAACTGCCTAGAGCTCACTGCTCAATGGGAAGTCTCACTGACTTACAATGATGGATTATACAAATCTAGTATCTTGTACTGCTTCAGAATAGCATCTATAATGCCAGATCTAGTACCGGTTTTTTCTCTGCTTCTTACATAAACCCTTAACCTATAATTCGCATAATAGGTCTACCTTATTTCACCTAAATATGATCTGCTTTCTTACTTACAAATGTTCTACAATGATCTCTCTTATATAAGAGTCATTTTACAATGATTCCAAGTTGGCTTACAAAGATTTTACAATAATAAACAAAATACAATATAACAAAAATCCTTTCAGCCTCTATGCTGGTATGCTTCCTTTCTTTGCCGGTGCCGGTGTAGAGTCTGATCTTGTTAGCGCCGATGTAATGCCTTGTCGGTGTAATGCCTTGCCGGTGCCATAGGATTGTAAGGTTGCCATCAATGACAAAACCTTCAATCACCTACAATGTCTCATTGGAGTGTGCATATGCCAACAATCTCCCCCTTTGGCATTGATGGCAACACTCATGAGAAAATTCAAAAGTGTATCCAAAACTGTAATCGAAAAATGTTACCAAAAATATAAGAGCTCCCCCTAGGCAGATAATTCTTCTGCCGGTTATTTTCTCATACTACTACTTCCCCTTTGGCATTAGTGACAAAGGTTGCCAAGATGTTAGTAGAGTTGTAGTCTCACTCAACCTTGTAATTCAGTAGTTACAATTTGAAAAAGATCTACCAAAATCAAGTTTATACTTTCCATAAACTCCTTGTTGTCCTTTATTGCTATCTCTGTTCTTTTAACTGTACTGGTGAGGTGCTGCATATGCTCTATCGGTGTTCTCTGTCCCTGTACTAGTGCCTCAGATATTTCCTTCTGTAATGATTCTAGATAGTCCAATCTTGGACTCAGTCTTAGTCTCAAATGCTTTGCCTTATTTACTATTCTCTCCTTTTCTCTTTCTAACTTAAGTAATTCTTCCTCAAAACTGGTTATCCTTTGCTCAAAAACTGATAAAGTATTAGGTGAGTTAACAAAATTGTTTGCAAGTTTATTGATTTCATCTTGTACCTTGCTCATTTTCTTATCTATGTCTACTAGTCAAAAAGTTTGTCTTGCAAGTATCTTTATACAGAGTTTTAAATTCCTTTAATAAGTTACATAGTTCTGGTAGAAGTGTGTCAAATTCCCTAGTACACTTCTTTATCTGATCTTCAAAGAATTTTTGCTTTTCAATTTCTACCTTATTCTTCAATGTCTCTTCCTTTATTTGCTCAATAGTCATTGTTTTCTCAGTGATGTATTTACACAAGGTATCAAGTTGTTTTAAAGAATCCTTATTGTCTATGTTATAGTTAGGAGCTATTACCTTCAAAATTGGGATTGTGTCATCTATAGCTTTATAAGCCTATGAACTACAATTTGTTATCTTTTTGATGGAGTCCAAAAGTACTTCAGTTACATTTGTTGATTTGTAACCTGTTGAGGAGGAACCAACATTCTGAATTCCATCGGTGGAGGAAGTAACCAAGCTTGCAGTGACCTCTAGTAGGTCAGACTGTGTTTCCATTTCTTTAAGCAATGGTTTTTGATCTTCTCCTGTTGCTGGTGGCACTATTTCCATGTGAACCTGTTCTTGTTCCAGAGCCTGTTGCTCTGCTTGTCTCTTTGTTTGTTGCTCTATTTTAGTCTCAGTCTGAGTCTCTACTTGTTGCTCTGTTGTATTGTTAATGATGTCAGTTGTCGGTGGCTCACTAGCCATATCTGTTTTGCCGGTTATTTCTTTATCTATCACAATGTTGACCTTTTGTGCATCAACATCAACTATGTACAGTAACTCAGGATTAGGATTCGTATCCTCTGTGTCCATACTCGCATCTACTGGTTGATCTTTAGTAGTTTTTACCAGTGATGCAATTTGAGGCGGTGGGGATAAGTTATCTTTGACTTTGATACTCGGAGGTCCACCAACCTTTCCTTTTCCTTTGTCTCTCTCCTTTTGGTATACCTTTATTGGTTTGGGGTCCCTCTATTCTTCCTATTTTTCTTTCTCAACAAGAAATATGTCCCATGCATTTTCTGTTTCCTCTATTACTTCATTCACTCTTCGAACCATTAATGCAATATGCCGGTGTGCAGTAGAGAATACTGACCGGTTGGCTTCTGCAATTAAGTCATCTATCTCCTTAGGTGAGTTTACAGGATAAACAACAAGTAACTTTTCAATTTTGATTTTCTTATCAAGCTCTACAACATCTTGTCTTCTTGCTTCCATTCTTTTGAACAATTCATCTGGTAGATCATCTGTTACTTGCATTAAGAATTTCTTATAGATGTCCATGTGTAAAATAACACTGTTTTCAACTTGTTCTTTGTCATCTACTGACAGTGTATCATAGACCTTTCCTATGTTTTTGAGTTTCACTTCCTCTATGATTTCATATAGCAATTTGTCAAGAGGGGCCAAGTTTTGTTTAGTCTTCTTCTTCTTTGGTGTCAACTTTTTCTTTGGTGTTGTCTTTCTAACCGGTGACCTTACTGCCTGTTGTTTTTTTCTAGTCCTTCTAGGAAAAGGTGTGGATGCTGGTGAAGGATCCCTTTTCCTTACAACTCTTTTGAAAGCTGCAGGCATGTCACTTTCCAAAGAAGTAGCTACCGGTGATAGGTGAGTCTCAGGCTGTAGAGTTCCTAACTCATCCTCAGTGATACCGGTTTGTTTTAATACATCTTCTTTAATAGCCTTAGCCTGTCTAGAACCTCTTCTCACAACTGCTTCAACCTTTTTTACTCTCTTCTTAGATTGAATTTGTTTTTCTATGGTTTCAGCACTACCAAATACTTCTTCCTTTGGTTCATTTGGTGCTTCCAGAAGTGCTTTAGCATAAGTTTCAATTATATGATCATCAGTCTCATAACCCATCTTTGTTACCTAGATTGTTCTTGGGATGACTGCTTCCATCCAGATCTCATCCTTTTTTATTACAAAACATATATCATCTTTGTATTTGTTGACAATTTTCTATGATAGTCTGATTCTTTTGTTCATCCTGACCTTTAGTGCTTGAAAATAGTCATGAATGTTCTTTTCTTTGTTCTCACCCATGTTATTGAATAGGTCTGTCAACTGTTTTCCTACCGGTATATCAAATCCAAGATTCTTATGGCCAATACCGGGAACCTGTTTAGTTATGTGTAGCATCAAGCATACAAGTAGATTTCCAAATCTGAAAGTTCCTTTCTTATCCTTCTTGATTTTGCCTAAGTTATCAATCAGCTCATCTTTTAACCATTCCCATACATCAATTTTCACATTGTCTTTAACCCTGTCAATAGCACTTTTAATGCATAAACTGGAAACTAAGTTTAGTCTATTTGCATGAGTTGCTTTGTACCCTAAAATCATTCTAACAAATCTCACATTTATATCAGTCACATCATTAACTCTCAGAGACCTTCTGTCTGATGTTGCACCAGTTAAGTTCATTACTAGGTCATTGGAGACCTTCTTGGTTTTGTCTGGTCTGTTACCGGTGGAAGGTAACCCTGTTATTGCTTTCATAGCTTCCTTTGTTATTTTGTGTACTAAATCAAGCCAAAAGAATGAACCATGTACCCTGCTTAAAACTATCCTAATCACCTCCTTGGGAAATTCGGGAATGCAGAGGATTTCAGTGAATCTTAGGGTTTCAACAATTTTATGTTCTAGTTTTACATTACCAGAATTGTCACATATAACAGTCTTATACATGCTTTTGATTTCTTCATCTCCTAATTCCTCTATGTTGCAATGAATATATATTCAGGGATCTTCTGCGAAAACAACTCCTTTTGGAATTTGGGAAAAAGCACCTACATTGTCATCTTTCTTAGCTACCTCGGGAACTAGTTGAAATACGGGCCTAGGGCATTTTATAACCTCGACTACTATAGGGTTTGCTATGAATTCAGGTGCAGAGGAGGATGCCATGATAAATACCTTTTTCTGCCTTTTGGATGGATTGATTTCTGAAGTTCTTTGCCTCTTTGCTCGAAATCCCTTAGCTCTGCAAATTTCGTGCTCTTCAAATGTTTGAAATCTCGGTGAAGTGAAATGGAGCCAAAACCACAAATTTATAATGTTTATTTTGCCATCTACCACATTTAATGCATGCTGGTTAAGTAGTCACTTAACATTGTATGTTGGTATAGAAGTAATTTCCAACTTCTCACCATTTACCGAGGGAATTATAGCATATGTCTCATGATTTCCAAACCCTCAAGAAAATTTTCTTCAATTTGATGAAGAGCTTCTTGCCAGTGGAGTATTACTCTGTCCTACCAGTGAAGCATCACTCTGTCCTGCCAGTGAAGCATTGATTGGTTCTACCGATGGAGGAGTATTCCCAACTATATTTAGGTCTGACTTTCTAATCCATTGTTTTGAGAATTCTTGCTTAACCTCTTCAACCTTTTCTTTACCTTTCAAGCTAGAACTTTTTTTGTCTGCTGGTAATCCTTTACTTCTACAAAATTTTGCAATATGTCCAATCTTGTTACATGCATAACAAGTCACATTATTCTTCTGAATAGCTTTCCCATAACCTATGCCGGTTTGTGTTCTACATTGATTAGATAGGTGTCCAAATCTCCCACAAACATAACATCTCACATTCATTCTGTAATTTTTAGAGTTGTGACCAACTTTGTTGCATTTTGAACATTGACCGGTGGGTGTGTTGATATTCTAATAATTTCTAGATCTACATTCATTTGCTCTATGACCATACTTATTACAGTTATAGCATTTTCCATTGAATTTATAAGCATTAGGTTGCCTTATTGGTTTGCTATGATCCTGTGTGTTTGCAGTACCGAAGCTTTCATCAACTTCAAAGCCAATTCTAGAAGTGTCACCTTTAGGTTTTTTATTCTTCAGCAAGTTACCAAGCTCCTCTGAACTTTTCTTGAATTTTTCTTTATGTTGATTTGTAGTATCTAGTTCTCTTTCTAAGACTTCTTTCTGCCTCATCAGTTCATTGGAGTCATTCTGAGTGTGCATCAGATCCGTCTTCAACAAATCATTTTCATAACTAAGTCTTGTGTTTTCATTTGCAGCATCACTTAGTCTTCTAGTCAAATCTTCTTCATTCTTCTTTCTATCTTCAATTTCTTTACAAAATCTCATAGTCATATCCTGCATCTCATTCTTTGTTGTCATGTTCTCTTGTTTCAGCTTGTTTATCATATCATTAAGTGATTCCTTTTCATCATTCTCATTTTGCATCTTTTCACAAAGTTCTCTTCTCTTGTTTCTTGAAATGGTAAGATTTTCTTGAAGTGCCTGAATGATATCCTGAGCTGCCTTTAGATCATCTTCTAGTTTGATATTTTTTAGTTTCTCTGCATCATAGTCTGAAAGAGCTGCTTCTAGTTGCTTCATCAGATTTTCCATATCTATTGGTGTCAAGATCTTCCTCAAGTTGTTAGGCTTCTGAAAATAGAGGATCAGGCTCTTATACCAATTGTTAGGATTCCCATAGATACTGAGAGGAGGGGGGGGGGGGGGGGGTGGGGGGTGAATCAGTATCTAACCGGTGAATTGAATTTCTTAACTTAAAACATGTATAACATATTATAACAGTGTACTGGTATGCAAGAAATAATGCAATAAATAGAATTAAAAGCAACCACATGAAAAACACACCATAACACAATGATTTAACGAGGAAAACCAGTGTGGGAAAAACCTCGGTGGGATTTGTGACCCATAATATTCACTTACTGGCCAATAAGAGAGTATTACTGCTACAAGAGGGCCTGCACATGCAGGAAGGCCAACTTCCTAGAGCTCACTACTCAATGGGAAGTCTCACTGACTTACAATGATGGATTATACAAATCCAGTATCTTGTACTGCTTCAGAATAGCATCTATAATGCGAGATCCAGTACCAATTTTTGCTCTACTTCTTACATAAACCCTTAACTTATAATTCGCATAATAGGTATGCCTTTTTCGCCTAAATATGATCTGCTTTCTTACTTACAAATGTTCTACAATGATCTCTCTTATATAAGAGTCATTTTACAATGATTCCAAGTTGGCTTACAAAGATTTTACAATAATAAACAAAATATGATATAACAAAAATCCTGTCGGCCTTTGTGCCGGTATGCTTCCTTTCTCTATTAGTGCCGGTGGTCTGAGTGCTGATGTAGAGTCTGATCTTGTTAGTGCTGGTGTAATGCCTTCCCAGTGTAATGCCTTTCTGGTGCCATAGGATTGTAAGGTTGCCATAAATGACAAAACCTTCAATCACCTACAATGTCTCATTGGAGTGTGCATATGCCAACAATTGAAACTATAGAACAAATACATAAATGTAATGGAGAGCAATGCACCTATGTCTGAAAGTAGATTTGAAATTGGGTAGACATTAGGGCTAGGCCTTGATGCGGAGCCCTCCTTGTTACTTTCCAAACACCTCAAAATTTATGACACTGACCCCCTAAAACAAGAATAGGGTCCTATCAATGTAATGCTCTACAACTTTAGTTCAATCTTCTCACCATCTCCAAGACTCTTGCCTACTCAATCAGGGGTATATTGCTACAACACACTCCATGATACCTCCAAGGGTTAAAAATCATTTTCACACTAGTTTTGGGTCATACAAGACTCCCTAAGGTCAGACAAAGCACCAGTCGCAAGGATACATACTCATTCCTTAAGAAACTCACCCAATTAGGCCTAGTTGCTTGTAGCCCTCTTTAGTGGGTAAAGAGACCTTAAGTTAAAGTTTTACAAAACACATTGGAAAAAAAATTATGGATTCAAACACCCTTTTGGAAGTTATACAAGTTCCCAAAAGGAAGGGTCAGGGTCTGGAAAATAAAAGCCTTTGCCGGTAGGATGTTGATTGTCCTAAAAGGGCTAATTGGGCCTCTTTTGTGAAGCAACTATACTCAGATGAATGAACCGGTCAATTAAAATACCATGGTCATGTTGGGAAACATAAATCAATAGGGATTCCAGGGTTACACACCTAGAATCATCGCCATTTGCACACAAGGTACTTTTGTTTGTTCAAGGTCTAGGTAGCCACATAGAGATGTCTACCTAGGGTTGCTCCAAACACTCCTCTCCCTTGCTCCTCCTGCAAAAATATATTGGAATAATAGAATAAATTGAAAATACTTTCCTTCCACCAAATACCATGAGTCTCAGATTGGTAAAGTGCAAGATATGGCCATGAAGGAGGAAAAACCCAAGGTAAACCCTGGTTTTCCGGGTACCTACAATAAAACTTGAATATTAGGAGAAACACATACAATCAAGGCTTAAAATCAAAACCAAAATAGAGTTAACTCTCCTCTCTAACCCATTCACATCATTTGGAATGGATCCCAATTCATACAAAACCGTACCACAGACCAAAACTCCAGAATTGAAGGAAAACTCAGAATTCTATTAGTTTGTTGGCATCAAAACTCTTCTCCGTACAATCACCACTTGGGAATTGGATCCACGAGGTGTATAAAATATTCCACAACTTATCTCAACCAAAAATCAAGAGGTTAGAGATGTTGGAGGAGTTTCAAATTAACAAAATGCAAAAAGTGCATAAAAGTTGCTTATGACAACTTTTGACAACTTTTGTAAAAGTTGTCAAAATGTCATCTTTCGCCTCCTAATGCCATGGGTCAAGTTCAAACCCTCCTAAAACATCTTAAAACACTAAAACCAACACATTTTATCCCCTATTGTCCAAAAGTCCTAATTGGCTCATAGAAATGCCAAAATAGGAGTTTGGCTCACAAGATGGGGTTCATTATTACAAACACATAATGCATGATTGAAAACCTATATAAAATATCCTAAAGACATTTTTAATACCTTATCCTCCCTTCTCAGAGTCTGACTTGTCATTGTGAAGGGTTTGATGAGGTGCTCCTGCACCAGGCGCCCTAGTCCCAATTGATGAATCACTAAGCATTGTGATTGTATCTAGAATTCTGAGACTCTACACCTACTTCCTGCCAAATATGAGCTTGAATTGGGAGGGATATGGCACTAAGCACCCTAGTCCTAGTGGACAGAGGACATAGGTGCTAGGCGCTCTAGTCTAGAATCTAGATGTTTTGTGATCAAATTTATAGTTTTTCTTTGTCTCTAGATCCTAAAAAAATTCTTGTCTTTAAAATCTATCAAAAAATTGTAGTCAAACCTAAAAAAGAGAGGAAAGATGGGGTTGTGGCTCTATAGGGGTTTACATTAGTTAAGACCCCATTTTGGTGATTTCCACCTTCACAAATAACCAATATTGAATCTAGAAATAGTGTGCACTTGCTCTAAATCTTAAATGTATCTAATATTAAAATGAGCTAAGATGGATAAATCTAAACTAGAGTCCTACTCAAGTGTGCTAGAGTAAACCCTAAATGAAATGATCAAATATGAAACATAGATTAACTCAAGAATGCATGAATCTCATAACTTGAATGATAAAACTTGGATTTGAAGCTTAATTTCAGAAATGTGAGAATAACATGAAATCACACCCAACCCCTTAGGGAGGGGTACAAGACAATCATGAGTTAGTGACTCCCTATAATCCTCCAAGATCTCTTGAAGCTTCCATATTGATGAATAAATATTGACGAAGACTTGATTATGACCAATATTTCCTTAACTTCGTAAATCTAGAACTTCACATTAGGCAGACCTTTCACATTATGAGGATATCTCCCACTTGCATAATGATTGATTGCCAAATGAGGAAAGCTAACTTGCTTATATACGAAATTCTAACTTTAAATTGATAAAATGCCTACTTAAAATAATCATTTTTTTTGCATCGAATAGAGATCTAGAAATGGTAAGAATGACATATTAACTCCTAAAATTTTGGCCAAAATGTATTAGACATTTCTTGCCAATTGCTAGTGTCTTGACAAAATAGGTGCAAATTTTTAAGGTCGTGAAATAATAAGATCCTGTATCTATGTTTTATATGAAAAAATATGAAATTTAAGTGGGGGAAAAGTGTTTTGAAATATGAAATGGGATAAGACTCATAATGAACTAAAATGATAAAATGTATAAAGGACACACTTTAAAATTAGGACCCAAATAAGAGTGTTGAGATTTAAAATAGGAAAAGACTCATATTCTTGAATTAGACATTAATTTAATACTAGAAAAGGTCCTATAATGCACATTGCATATATATGTGGGAGAGTGTGAAATTGGGCTCCATAATTAAGGGAGTACAATTTACGAAACTAAAATTATATATGCTGATTAACATACCAATAAAAAAATGTATCCAATGAATGCATTGTTATTCTTAACCCGACAAGAACAAATAAAGATATATAAGCATAACAATAATTATGTTTGTGCGTTGAATTTTTTACTAAGATGAAGCAATAGAAAAATACATAAATGATACTTCCTAAAGTAATTAGATTAAAAACACTCAAAATTGTTAGTGTAACCAATTTTTTCTCACGATTTATGGATCTATTTTATCCATGTTTTATGGATAATTGATGCAACTTCTAGTTTTATTCCCGTGACTTGGAAAATGTTGTTTGCTTTGGTTTTTAAGCTAACTAGGAATATCACTATTTTTTTACTTTTATTCCTATTTTCCCTCATTTTCTACTTTAACATAGGTTTTATATATATCTTTGTAAACTCGTGTAAATTATCAATCAGTAAAACAATTTATTCTTTCTGATTCTTGCTCTAAATTTTTCCTCTTTCATTTGCAAATTCAGTTCTTGTCTTTTCAACTAGATCCATATTTTGTTTTGTAGATTTAGTTAAAATTTTAAATGGTATTAGAGAACATGAGGCTAGAAATAAGGAGCATAACATTTTTTATTTGCAGATACTGGAGATTAAAGCTATTTTAGAATGGAATATCCATTGTATTGAGGGTTTCTATTTTTGTACCATTTTGGAGATTATCTTGAGGAGTGAATCATGTATATAAGGGTTGTAGATGTAAATATTGTGGGAGTGATCAACATGGGCATTAATTGTGTCCTCATTTCTCTCATAATGCTTTTCAACTCTTATTTGAGAGTACATTAAAATATCAAGTTGCTCCTTCTCCACCTGTAGAGACAGTTGTTGTACCTTCATTTATTGAGACTCTTATTCATGTTAAATAGGATAATTCATCTCTTTGTCTTTCTGATTGGGATCCATTTCTACCAGACATTGCATCCTTGTTTGTAGAGTCCCCCACATTGCAGACTTGGAGGACACTATTGATGACCTTCATATCCTATTCCCTAATAGCTCTTATGGAGTTGATTCATCTTCTACTGATGTTATCGATGCATTTTCAAACCCTCTTGTTCTCTCTTTGCCTATATTTGCTTCTATCATGACAACACTAGATTCTCATTGATCCAGCTATCACAATACATCGATGAACATTGTATCTGAAACTTCAGTGGTACCTAATTTATCTTATCACCATTTGTCATATTTTGACTCTAGGTTAGAGACTTTTGAACAACATTTGAAGGGTTCATCTTTGTCTTTGGACTATGATCTACATTGGTCTTCATCAAATTTTAGATTGTCATCTTCAATAGTTTGGCTTGCAATGCATAATTTTATTATGACAACTTTCAACATTAATAAGGAGAATATTGAGCACTTTTCAAAGACACCATCTTACATTTGGATTCCACTTCCAACCAATTCCTATCTAGAATGAAAATCTTTCCTACATTTGTATTTGGTTTTGTTTCTTCCTAAGGGAAGAAATGTTGTTTGACAATCATGGACCAACTTCTACATCTAGTTCTGAGCATCTTTCAGATATGTACATGGTCTTTCCATGCCCCTTATTTTCATTTTCACTTTCTACAAGACCTTCTTCGGTTGAAAGACATTGCAACATAGTAGCTTCCATGCATAATTAACATATATTTTTAAGGGGGGGTTTTGTTTCCACCAAGTTTTCCCTCTTTCCTCTTTCTTTTCCTTTGGATTTGTCTCCTTAGTTAGACTTAAGATGGGGTGCTAGCGTAACCAATTCTTTTTTCACTCTTTATGGATCTGTTTTATCCAAGTTTTATGGATAACTGTTGTAGCTTCTTGTTTTATTCTCTTGACTTGGGAAAATTGTTGTTTGCTTTGTTTTTTAAGCTAACTAAGGAATATCACTATTTTTTTAGTTTTATTCCTATTTTTCCTCCTTTTTTGCTTTATCAGAGGTTTTATATATCTTTGTAGTCTCATGCAAATTATCAATCAATAAAATAGTTTATTCTTTTTGATTCCTGCTCTAAATTTTTCTTCTTTCATCTGCAAATTCAATTCTTTTCTTTTCAACTAGATCCATATTATGTTTTGTAGATTTACTTAATTTTTTTGAAAAATAATAAAAATAAAACATAGACTTTCTATTTTTCAAATAAGACATAGATTGCAACAAAGAAACAAACACATTATTTACAAATATGGCCTTCCATTGGCCTCTCAATTCTCTATGTTTTCTATATTCTCCCTATTACATTTCTTCTCAACTTCAATGCTGGCAAAATCCTCAAATCCACACCTGTCCATATTCTTCCTCTTCTCTTATATTTGTCTCAGCATAGTGACTCAATTCTCCACTCATTCACAATTTACAAAAACTTCACTCTCTACGCCTCACTTCTCTATGCATTCCTACCTACATTTCTTACACTACTCCTCAGGTTTGGTTATGTCTTCTTCTACTCACAAAATGAAATCTGCATTCTATATTTTTGGTCTTCATACACACATAGCTGTCCCTTTTTGTCTTCACACCTCTCTCTTCACACTCTCCTCACACAACTCACATACAATGGAAAGTTTTCACCATTCCTTCTTAGCCACTACCACTTGCAATGCTTCTTTCCTTCTTAAATCACATTTTATAATCTACTTTTTGTTTCTCTTTTTGTTGCTCGATTTGATTGAATGTGCCTTTTGATTAGGGGAAGAGCACCAGTAGTCGTCATAGCTAACTTCGCGCACCCACAAATCCTAAATGGTACATCAGATTTTGATTCTTTTTTTTTAGTTGTCTTCGTATGCAACTTAACTGCTTATAGCTATTGATCTGGCTTCTGGGTAGTAATGATGCAAGTTGTGGAATCAGTTATGCGCACAAAGGTCAAAAAGTACACATTTCAAAGTGTCGCCTACCTGATACCTAACTAAAGATGTTCCAGTAACTGCCAACTCAAAATTGCTAGTACTTGTTGACAAATGTCCCAATAGTGGTGCACAAATGTTCCAATAGTGGTGCACAAATGGGCCAATTATGAACAAAAAATTACAAAAAATGATCGGCTATTGGTACAAAACAAATTTATTAATAGTGTTTTCACTATGACGGCTATTGGGGGTCAACATGACAATAAGATGATGGTTATTGGAGCTATGTTATCTATTGATGCTCTTCCCCTACCATGAACCTTTTTTTTTGTTTCACCTTCCCACGATACCAATACTTCATTGATAGTTCTCTATCAAAGAGAGCTGAACGGTGTCTTTGTAGAATACCACAAGGTTTTGAATCAATCAAAATAGAAAACTTTTTATTGTCCCTAACCGCAATCTTCCTTGGAACATTTATATTAATATGCGAGAGTTTCTAAAGGCCTTGATAATGCCTTTTCAGATCCTTTCCTTGGCAATTCATTTTTTTTTTTTGTCTTCACTCCACCTTTACGACCCTTCGCTTCCTTTCCACATCGATGTCCATACATCAATAAATTGCATTTTTTTTGTAAGTTGCTCAGCATGCCGATGAATCCATTTTCAGTTATATTTTGATGGGTTTATTGCTTGAAAATTCCATTTTTGCACATGCTGGAAAATGTAGATGCATGTGAGGAAGTTGGCAAAGGTTGCAGAATCTGGCTCTACACCTGCCAATCTCATTTGCTTGAAAGTTTCTAAAGGCTTTTTGGTCAATCCATTTGTGCATATTCTGCAATTATTGTAGTTTGAACGAGATACATTTCTTTGAGGCATTCTGTGTTGGAGCATTCTGTGTGTAAGAGATAATGATGTCTTGATACATTTTAGAAACTAGATTATCGTTTCTTCATATTAACTATTACCTTCGACATCTCTCTTATGTTTGTATATGCCTCCAATTATGACACTAGAAGTGCATTAGGCGAGCAATTTCTAAAAAATATTTCATCAAACATTTTTCATACATCTTCAACTAATCCAATTTTACACATACCATTGATCAGTGTGATATATGTAACTTGAATCAGAATACAACATCCTTCTTTAGCAGCAATTGTCTGATCCATAACATGAATAGTTTCTGTTTCTGTAAGCATGTTTGCATCACATAGCCTTCCAAATCCACCATTTCTTTCTGCTCTATACTTTCTAGATGCTTGGACTGAAAGACAGGCTTGAGATGCTATTAGTTGGTGACTACACAACCTGTCAAGAACTGGAGCCAAAGACAAGCCAAAAAAACCAATTACTCACTAATAGTGCAAGTTTCCAGATAGACAAACAATTTATTATTGAGTCATTGGAGAAGTTGGGTGAATTTCTAAGATATTTCTATGAAAGATTATATCCCTCCAAGAAAATGAATTATGAATGTGTCATGACATATCTTAATGTATAAATTTGAACAAATTTGTAATTGTATTAGGTTTTCATAACATTCAATAAATTTTCTAAAAAGTAATATATTTTTCATTAATATTATAAAGAAATATTTTATCATCATCAATGATTTTTTAAATGTTTTTTAATGATCAATAGTTCAATTTTATAGATTGAAAGACAATTTATTATTGAGTCATTTGATCAATAGTGCAATTCTATAGATATTTTTATGAAAGATTGTTATATCCTTTCAAGAAAATGAATTTTGAATGTGTCATGACATACCTCAATGTATAAATTTGCACAAATTTGTAGTTGTATTTGTTTTTTCATCATTCAATAAGTATGTATTTTTCATTAATATTGCAAAGAAAATATTTTATCATTGCCAATGATTTTATAAATGTTCCCCTAACCTAAAATAATAATATTACATTTTATACATAGATTTTAGAGAGTGACAAATTAAAGAAATTTTTTTTTTATTGTAAGGAGAATTGATTTCCACATTAATTTATCGTTTCCTCTCACATTATTGTGATGTATACAACAATATTCAATGTCATTCATGATATTATAACAACTGAAGTTTAAGAAAAAAACAATGCACTATAAATCTAATATAAAATGATGTAAATTGAAATGAATAGAATAATTGAAAGGTGTTTTGTTGGTAAATTGAAATGGACTAATTGATAAGTGTATTGTTGGTAAAATGAAATGGACTAATTGATAAGTGTTTGGTTGGTAAATTGAAAGGAACAAAACAATTGAAAAACATTTTCTTTGTAGACAAAGTAACTTTCAAATAGATTTATTGTGTGACCTCATAAATATTATGATATCTACACCAATATTTGTCATTGAGAATATTTATAAAGTTGAAAATTTAGCAAAAGGATTTATTTTATTACAAATTTATTAAAAATTAAACAAGAAATTTATTTTTGCAATGATTATTTACAGAAATAACCAATACAAAAATTACATAACAAACATTTTTCAAAATTATTAAATGTGAAACAATAAATAAAGGCTAAGAATTGTTGAACTACTAGATCATCATGTACAATCTTTCATATAAATTAAACAAAAGTTATAATATAGGCATTCAATTTTTTTAGTTATACATGATTTGATCAAATAAGTGCAAAACTTTACCTCTTGTATTCCTCTTTCAATAATGAATAATAATTTTGTCTTAATCTTGCATCATGTAGTGTGACTTGTATTCCTCTTCTAATAATGACTAATGATTTCTTCTTTTATCTTTCTATAATATTATGATACATTAGATGGTGTGATTCAAAATAGATATACAAAACTCTCACACAATCTAATTGAAAATCAACGATAATTAACACTTGTAATAACAAATTCTTTCCATTCTTATGTATTTTTCTGGATTCGATTGTGTGTATTTTTTTCCATCAACGTTTAGAATCACACTCTGTGATTCATCATCAGGATGAAAAGAATTCCAATCATCTAAACGTGTAAGATTGTAATAGATTCTTAAGAAACTGTTTCAAATTTGCAATATGAGAGAGACCAAATAGAGATACAAAAACTCTCACACAATCTAATTGAAAATCAATGATAATTAACACTCGTGATAACAAATTTTTTCCATTCTTATGTATTTTTCTGGATTCGATTGTGTGTATTTTTTTCCATCAACTTTTCGAATCACACTCTGTGATTCATCATCAGGATGAAAAGAATTCCAAAGACATGAAAGATTGACTAATAATTTTGTCTTAGTCTTGCATCATGTAGTGTGCCTTGTATTCCTCTTCTAATAATGACTAATGATTTTTTCTTTTATCTTTCTATAATCTTATGATACATTAGATAATGTGATCCAAAATAGAGATACAAAAACTCTCACACAATCTAATTGAAAATCAACGATAATTAACACTTGTGATAACAAATTCTTTCCATTCTTATGCATTTTTCTGGATTCAATTGTGCATATTTTTTTCCATCAACATTTCAAATCACATTCCGTAATTCATCATCAGAATGAAAAGAATTCCAATCATCTAAACGTGTAAGATTGTAATAGTTTCTTAAGAAAATTTGAAATTTGCAATATGAGAAGACCAACCAAAGCCCCACCATAAAAACCGTTGAAACAAAGAACTTTTCATAATTAATACAAAACAACTATATGCCACCATATTAATACAAAACACTTGTATTGTCTTTATTTTGTTACTCATTCAATCTGATTTGCCTAATTTATTTGTTCTTCTGTGCCGACTTTTAAATGACAATGACTTGATAAAAAAGCGTGTCCCTTTTGATTCTATAAATGCCCATAAACAAACAAGTGGGCCTGGAATATAGATAAGTTACTCCATCTTCTCCCTACAAAAGCTCAGCCATTTGACCTAATTGGCAACGCCTCATTCACACAGTGCATTCCAACCAGTTCTTTTGTTTTCAAGGTTTTCTTCTCATCATAACTATAGTTACAACTTACAAGAATGCCATCAATAATGTGACATCTTAAAGTTTTTTTAAATGAAGTTATACATCAAAGGTCTATTTATAGATAGATAGATAGATATACATGACGTTCAAGAAAATAATTATTGAGTTGATCTTGTCCTCCTCCTAGCCGTTGCTTCATCTGGTTCAAACACGTTACGTTACCATTTAATAGTAGACTTTTCATTTGAAAATTAATGGGGATTTTGTCTGGATCAGATTGGAAAATTGAAGTGGGTTTAGACTGTGGACTCGGAGCTCTACGCAAGGAGGAGAGATTTTGTGTGGTTGGTGGGAAAGAATTAGAGACTGGGCAGGTTTATGAGGAAGTGGAAGTGGGTCTGAGGTGTAAAGGAGAATTTTAAGCAATAGATCAACACGGACGGTAGCCATGTGAGCAAGTGATAAAGTTTGACAAGGAAATGCAGGTGATAAAGTGATATGTAGGAATTTCTTGCGAAATAGAACATTTCAAATGAAGGTTATAAGCACCTTAAAATCACATAAAATGAGTGAAAGGATTGGATGAAAATATACTAGCAATTGCATCTTGGTGTGCAATGGGTACGCCAAAAACAAGATTATTTACCAAAACAATAAATATTAGAAATAGAAGAATATTTGTAAAAAAAAAATTGATAGAGTGACATTGTAAATCATTTTTTTAAAATAGGTTGAACAAGTTTAATAATTCATCATATAGAGATAATTCATTTATGACCAATAGAATGTCATTGAAATGAAGGATATAAAGATTCATATATTAGAATTTGTACTATATATAAATCTGAAAAAGGATCAATGGTTAATGGTGCTTCAAACAAGTATGTAGAATATGTACAATATAATCACAAACACTATGGAAATGACCACATGGTATACATTATCTTTGTTTGAATATAAGAATTTGAAATGCTCTTGGAACCTCTCAACCCAATACAAAATCAACATGTATAGACAAGATCCTAATTTTTTTTTGCATATCTTTCCCATTAGGTTTTGCTTCAATTGATTTTTGATCCTTGTAAGAGGATACATAATTGTATAGTTGATTTCTAACTATATAGAAGAATAGTTGTCAAAACAATAATTGATAAAGTGACATAATGCAAAATAAACCTCTAAATTAGGAATATAATCAAGATCCATTATGAATAGTCTCATGTTATATTACGCGAGAGAGCGAGAGAGAGAGAGAGAGAGAGAGAGAGAGAGAGAGAGAGAGAGAGAGAGAGAGGGAGAGATAAAGACAAAGAGAGATGAGGATATCAAGATCCATTACCAAGAGTCTCATGTTATATTTGCAATACGTAGAGAGAGAGAGAGGGGGGCAAAGAATGAGAGAGAATGAGGGGTAAGGAGACAGAGATGAAGATGGAGAAGGGGGAGAAAGACCTCTGACATTGAGCTTAACCAGAACTATACTCAGGCATAGGAGATCCTATTATTGTAGTCCATTCTTATTTCCGGATTGTAGTCTAGATTTCTTTTGTAGTCAGTGAGGCTCCTTTGTGATGAGAAGTGCGCTCTAGGCTGTTGGCCTTTCTACATGTGCAGGCCCCTTATTGTAATCACATACTTACTGCAGAAGTATTATTTGACTGTGGATAGGCTTCCCACTATGGTTTTTCCCTTTACCGGGTTTTCCACGTATAAATCTTGGTGTTATGTGTTGTGGATGCATGGTAATTGGTTTATGGTTTATGTTTGTGCTTAATTGATATATATGCTATTCCAGTATTTGGTTTATGCCTTCCGATAAAAGGTTGTGTGCTTAAAGTTTCATAATATGTTAACAACTTATTCACCCCCCCCCCCTCTCAGTTGTTCACCGGTTTTCCTAACAGTTGGTATTAGAGCTTGGTCCTCTCTATAGAAGCTTAACCGCTTGAGGAAGATCCTATGGGGACTAATCATTCAACTTCAATTTATTACCGAAAGGACAACCCTAGGCTTGAAGTAACAAATTAAAGAGTATGGAAGCTTCAAATGGAGATTCATCTAAGATGTCTTAGTAAGGAGATTTGGGAGATCACTGAGAAAGGCTATACACCTTATGATCCAGCATCTAGAAACCCTCCTCCAATAGAATTGGATAAGAACATTAAAAATGACTGTAGAGATAGAGAATCCCTCTTGAGTGCCCTTTCAGATCAACAGGTAATGGGATTAATAGACAAATCATCTGCAAAGGTTATATGGGATAAGTTGGAGACTCTGAATGAAGGTGACCCGACTGTTAAAATTGCTAAACTTGATGGTTACTGGGTAAGGTATGACAACCTAAGAATGGAAGAAGATGAAAGGATTACAACTTTTATGGAAAGAGAATGAAATTGTCTTGGGAATTCAATGTTGTGGTGGATCTTTGAGCGAAGATGAGATTGTTTCTAAAGTATTGAGAGCTTTACCATCTGCTTACAAGATGAAGGCTACTGCAATTAATGAGCTAAGAACAATGTCTAACACTTATATTAACAGGGATACTTTGGTTGGAAAGTTATTTGGTTTTGAGCTTGAAGAATTTGGTACTCAAGGAGCTTCAAAGACAGATTCTACATTCAAGGCATCTACATCATCAACCGACAAGAGTGTCTAGAAAGAATTATATGCAAAGGAACTGGAGGATATGAAGAAAGAGGATGAAGATTTTGAGCAACTTGAAGCTCTATTTTCTAGAAGAGTACCTAAAGGTCCGACAGGAAGTAAGTATGAAGGAAAATCACCTTTCAAATGTTTTGCATGTAATAAGATAGGTCATTTTGTATCTAGATGTCCTGAGAGGAATTCAAGATTTGAAGATAAATCTAGAAGATCTTTTAGGCCTAACCATGATTATCAGAACAAGCAAGTACAAGAGGAACAAAGATAAATCATGCTACTATGTGGATGAGGAAGGTGTAACTGATGATTCTCATGACGAACTGACGAAAGATTTAGCTAGTGGATCCAACAATGGAAAGGAATTGGTATTCATGGCTATCAAGGAAGATACTTCGGAACCTATCACTCATAATGAAGAGAAGATCCTTGCTGCTAAGGTTGAAGACAAGGATGAATGGGTGATAGACAATGGATGCTCACATCATATGACTGGAGATAAAAGGAAGTTTTTATCTTTGCAAGAATTTGATGGTGGTCTTGTAAAATTGGAGATGACAATGTTAGGAATCCCACAAATACCGAGAGGGGCGGTGAATCAGTATCTAACCAGTAATTAGAATTTCTTATCTTAAAACATGTAGTACATATTATAACAGTGTACCAGCATGTAAGAAATAATGCAATAAACAGAATTAAAAGCATCCACATGAAAAGCACACCATAACACAAGGATTTAATGAGGAAACCCGGTGTGGGAAAAACCTCAGTGGGATTTGTGACCCACAATATCCACTTACTAGCCAATAAGAGAATATTACTTACAAGAGGGGCCTGCACATGCAAGAAGGCCAATTGCCTAGAGCTCACTGCTCAATGGGAAGTCACACTGACTTACAATGTGGATTACACAAATCCAATATCATGTACTGCTTTTACAACATCATCTATAATGCCATATCCAGTACCATTTTTTGCTCTGTTCTTTACATAAAACCTTTAACCTATATTTCACATAATAGGTCTGCCTTATATCTTTCCTTATTCGCTCACTTCTTCTTCCCAAATGTCTACAATGATCTCTATTAGATATGAGTCATTTTACAACTTGCCAAGTCGGCTTTACAAAATTTTTACAATAATAAACAAAATATAATAAAACAAAAATCATGTCAGCCTTTGTGTCGGTATACTTCCTTTCTCTATGCCGGTGCCGATGGTCTGAGTGTCAGTGTAGAGTGTGATCTGTTGATGCTGGTGAACTATCTTGCCGGTGTAACGCCTTGTCAGTGCCATAGGATTGTAAGGTTGCCATCAATGACAAAACCTTCAATCACCTACAATGTCTCATTAGAGTATGCATATGCCAACAGACAAAGCATGCATGATCAGAAGAAGAGGAACTATATCAGTGGATGGTAAGCATAACACTGATAATGTTTATTATGTTTAAGGTTTAAGGCATAATATTTTGAGTGTAGGATAGTTGGTGGATATGGGATTTCAATTATAGTTCAAGGATGAAAAATGCAAAATCATTAATAGATCTGGATTGGAGATTGCAACCAATACTCAAACTAAAGGTAAAATATTTCATTTGAACTTTGGTAAGAAGACATGTTTGATTGCACATATAGATGAGAGTTGGCTATGGCATAAGAGGTTGTGTCATGTGAATTTTTATTGCATTGTAAAGATCAGTTCAACTAAGGTAGTTAGAGATATACCTAAGATTGTGAAGCCTCATAATCCGGTATGTAAGGAATGCCAAATGGGAAAGCAAGTCAAAACTTCTTTTAAGAGTATACAAGACAAATCTTATGATGTTCTTGATCTTATTCATATTGATTTGTGTGGTCCTTCTAGAGTAAGAAATTTTCAAGGTGATAAATATTTCATGCTAATCATTGATGACTATTCTAGAATGATGTGGGTTACTTTTCTAAGGGAGAAATCAAAAGCCTTTGAAAATTTCAAGGTATTTAAAGCTATGGTTGAGATAGAGACAAGATTGAAAATCAAATGCTTAAGATCCGATCAAGGTGGTGAATTTACATCCAATGAATTTAACAGTTATTGTGAGAAACATGGGACAAGGAGACAATTGTCTACACCCCAGACACCTCAACAGAATGGCGTTGTGGAAAGAAAAAACATAACTATCTTGGATGCGGCTAGATCTATGATGATGGAAGCTAATTTTCCACATATGTATTGGAGAGAAGTTGTGACCACAGTGGTGTACACATTCAACAGAGTTCCTATCAAAGGAGACACTGATAAGACACAGTAAGAGTTATGGTTTGGTCATACACCTACAATTAAATATTTTAGAATCTTCTGTAGTAAATTCTATATCAAAAGAGATGATTCCACTGGAAACTTTTATCCTAGATGTGATGAAGGAATATTTCTTGGTTATTCTAATCGAAGAAAAGCATATAGATGTTATAACAAAACATTGCAGAAAATTGTGGAGAGTGCTAAAGTTAGGGTGGATGAGCAGAATAGATATCAAATTAGAACTTATGAGAGAGAACCAGAAGTGGGAATGGTTATAACTAAACTGGTAGCACCTGTACCAAAATATAATGTTGAGCTAGTTACTCTGACAATATCAAAAAATTCAACAATAACTGAAGATCAGAGCATAGAATCAGAAAGTCAGAAGACTCCTCAATATGTAAGGTTGAATCATTTAGAAGATCAAATCATTGGAGACAAGAGAAAAGGAGTAATGACAAGAAGAATGTTGGCAACTGAAGAGGTATGTTTAATTTCTCAAATTGAACCAACATCATAAAGATGAATGTTGGATGAAAGCTATGGAAGAGGAATTGGATCAGATAAAAAAGAACAACACATGGACTTTAGTTCCCCGACCTAAAAATAAGAATGTCAATGGAACTAAATGGGTCTTTAGGAATAAATTGAATGAGGATGGACAATTTGTGAGGAACAAGGCTATATTGGTCTATAAAGGATATTCTCAGAAGGAAGGAATTGATTATGATGAAACTTTTGTTCCGGTAGCTAGGATTGAAGCTGTGAGATTATTTCTTACTTATGCTGCCCCTAAGAATTACAAGGTTTATCAGATGGACGTTAAGTGTGTATTTTTGAATGGAGATCTTGAAGAGGATGTTTATATTGAGCAACCTAATGGATTTTCTCTTTTAGATGACAAAAACATGGTTTGCAGGTAAAGGAAAGCTTTATATGGATTGAAGTGAGCACCTAGAGCTTGGTATTCTAGATTAGACAAATATATTTTGAAGCTTGGTTTAACTAAAAGTAATGTTGACAGGAACTTGTATTATAAGATCACTGATGATGACATATTGATTGTTGAGGTCTTTGTTGATGATATCATTTTTGGAGGTGACGATAAGTTATGTATGGAATTCTCTAATAATATGAAGAATGAATTTGAGATGTCTATGATTGGAGAAATGATATTTTTCTTAGGTTTGCAAATTACTCTTACTGATAAAGTTATTTTCATCTGTCAAACTAAGTATGCTAGAGACTTGTTGAAGAAATGTGGTATGGAAAATTCTAAACCGGTTGGTACTCCTATGGTTACTAGTGATAAATTGACAAAGAAAGATGAATCAACTCTGGTAAATCCTACAAGTTATAAGTCTATGATTGGAGGTTTGTTATATTTGACTCAGGCTAGACTGGATATAATGAATGATGTTTGTATTGTATCAAGATATCAGAGTGACCCTAGAGAGAATCATGAGAGTGCAGTGAAAAGGATTTTTAGATATTTGTAGGGAACAATTGAATATGGTTTATGGTATCCTAAAAATGATGACTTTACATTATGTGCATATATAGATCCAGATTGGGCTAGAGATGTTGATGACCGGAAGAGCACATCCGGTGGATCTTTTTTTCTTGAAAAGAAACTTGTTTCATGGATCAACAAGAAATAGTCATGTACTTCTTTATCTATTGTTGAAGTTGAGTATGTTGTACTTCTTTATCTATTGTTGAAGTTGAGTATGTTGTTGCTGATACCAACTATAAAAACGTTATATGGATGAAGCAAATGATGAAGGATATAAGGGTAGATTTCAATGAACTGGTATTTATTCACTATGATAACTCTATTGCTATTGACACATCAAAGAATCTGGTATTTCATTCTAAGACAAAGCATATATCAATCAAGTATAAATTTTTGAAGGAGAAGGTGGACACAAATGAAGTCAGATTGGTTTATGTGAACACTAAAGAGTAGATTGTAGATATCTTCACTAAACCGTTGCTTGAGGAATCATTTGAGTACTTTAGAGATAGATTGGGGGTCTCTTCCCCTCCCATAAAGACTTGAGTGATGTCGATTGGCATCAGTCCGGTATGCATTTATCAGAATTATTATTCATTCTGGATTGATGAGATGGTGCTACTACTCAGGGGGAGTAGTCAACTATGTGGTTTAGAGGTTTTATGGTTTTTCTTTGATGTTTATGTCATATTTCTAGCATTGATGTCAAAGGGGGAGAGATATACATGTGAAAAACAGAGCTTAATAGAGATATTAGTCATAGGGGAAATTTGGTCTTTGTTTCAAAACTTCATTGATATATCCTTTGTTGGATGTCTTCTATTGGGGGAGACTTGTTTGGCACTTGGATTTTTTTCACATCTAGTGTTGCAATCAATGCCAAAGGAGGATATTGTTGGCAATTTGGAGGAATTGATTGTGTTGCATTGATGTTTGTCATTGATGTTAACACTAGCTTATTTGGTTGTCTACCAGATTATGGTAGAGTGGTTGGACTTTGATGACGATTAGGAGATTTGTCTCTGATATATCCCAATTGGTGGAATTGGTTTGGTTTGATCATTCATGTGATTTAGATGCTTGTCACATTTAGTTGGTTCGATATATGGTGATTTGGAAGCTATCATATGTTCTAGTAAGCCTTTTGGTTACTGGTAAGGGTTCTACTGGCAGAGCTTCATTGAAGATCTTTTGATGAATTTGTTAAGTGGTGTTGGTGCGGCTTCTAGAAGGTTTTCAGGATGCTGATGGTTATTGTGTTCATGTTCTAGTTGATTGGTGGTGTTTGCATTTAGCACCAGACCTATCCTATGTTATTCTACTAGTTTATAGACCATTTTATGTAATGTGTTGGTAGATGCTCTCAACGCATTACTGATTGGATTTATTATTTGGTTAATTTTGTTTCAATATTAGGCCAACTTGGTTTATCATTGGTTTGTGGGTTTATGTAATGGATTTATTGTATCATCTTTTAGGTGGCCAACCTAATTGTTTAGGTCCTGGGTTGGTATAAATATGATGTAAGATCTCTTTGTAGATCGTGGTCGAGGGTATGGGATTATATATGTGCGAATAAAGTTGTAATCATATGCAGAAGGTTTAGTCGATCATAGGTGATTGAATTGGGTTTGTGTAAGAGGTTTAAGACCTTTAGCATTGAGCTTAACCAGAACTGTACTCAAGCATAGGAGATGCTATTCTTGCAGTTCATTCTTATTTCTAGATTGTAGTTTGGATTTCTTTTGTGGTCAGTGAGGATCCTTTGTGATGAGTAGTGCGCTCTAGACTGTTGGCCTTCCTGCATGTGTAGTCCCCTTATTGTAATCACATACTTACTGCAGAAGTATTATCTGATTGTGGATAGGCTTCGCACTGTGGTTTTTCCCTTTACCAGGTTTTCCATGTACAAATATTGGTGTTTTGTGTTGTGGATGCATGGTAATTGGTTTATGATTTATGTTTGTAAAAAATTGATATATCTACTATTTTGGTATTTGGTTTATGCATTTCGGTAAAAAAATTTGTGTGCTTAAGGTATTCATGTGAAAAACAAAGCTTAACAGAAATATCAGTCATAGGGGGAGTTTGGTCTTTGGTTCATAACTTCATCATTATATCATTTGTTGGATGTCTTCCATTGGGGAAGACTTGTTTGGCACTTGGATGTTTTTCACATCTAGTGTTGACATCAATGACAAACATCAATGCAACACATAATTAATTCCTCCAAATTGCCAACAATCTCCCCCTTTGGCATTGATGGCAACACTAGATGTGAAAAACATCCAAGTACCAAGAAGTGTCAAACAAGTCTCCCCCAATGGAAGACATCCAACAAATGATATATCAATGAAGTTCTTGACCAAAGACCAAAATCCCCCTGTGACTGATATCTCCATTAAGCTCTATTTTTCACATGAATACCTCACCCCATTTGACATCAATGCCATAAATCTGACATAAACATCAAATAAAAACCATAAAACCTCTGAATCACACAGTTGACTACTCTCCTGAGTAGTAGCACCATCTTATCAATCCAAAATGAATAATAGTTTTGATAATGCATACCGGACTGATGCCAATCCACATCACCCAAGTCTTTACTGAAGGGGTAGAGAGCCCCAATCTATCTTTAAAATACTCAAATAATTCCTAAAGACCCATTTAGTTCCAATAACATTCTTATTTTTAGGCCGGGGAACTAAAGTCCATGTGTTGTTCTTTTCTATTTGATCCAATTCCTCTTCCATAGCTTTTATCCAACATTCATCTTTACATGCTTCATCTACTAATGTCGGTTCAATTTGAGAAATTAAACATACCTCTTTAGCTACCAACCTTCTTCTTGTCATTACTCCTTTGCTCTTGTCTCCAATAATCTGATCTTCTAAATGATTCAACCTTACATACCAAGGAGTCTTATGACTTTCTGATTCCCTGCTCTAATCTTCAATTACTATTGAATTTTCTAATAAAGTCAGGGTAACTGGTTCAACATTTTATTCTGGTACAGGTGCTACTAGTTCAGTTATAACCATTTCCACTTTCGGTTTACTTTCATAAGTTTTGATTTGATCTATGCTCTTCTCTTCCACCTTGACATTAGAGCTCTCCACAATTCTCTGCAATCTTTTGTTATAACATCTATATGATTTGCTTTGATTAGAATAACCAAGAAATATTCCTTCATCACATCTAGGATCAAACTTTCCAATGGAATCATCTCTTTTGATATAGCATTTACTACCAAAGATTCTGAAATACTTAACTGTAGGTGTATGACCAAACCATAACTCGTAAGGTGTCTTACCGGTGCCTCCTTTGATATGAACTCTGTTGAATGTGTACACCACCATGCTCACAACTTCTCTCCAGTAGATATGTGGAAAATTAGCTTCCATCATCATAGATCTATCCGCATCTAGGATAGTTATGTTCTTTCTTTCCACAACACCATTTTGATGAGGTGTCCGGGGTGCAGACAACTGTCTCCTCATCCCAAGTTTCTCACAATAACTATTAAATTTACCGGATGTGAATTCACCACCTAGATTGAATCTTAAGCATTTGATTTTGAATCATGTATCAGTCTCAACCATATCTTTAAAGATCTTGAACTGTTCAAAGGCTTTAGATTTCTCCCTAGAAAAGTAACCCACATCATTCTAGAATAGTCATCAATGATTAGCATGAAATATCTATCACCCTGAAAACTTCTTACTCTAGTAGGACCATATAAATTAGTATGAATACATTCAAGGACATCATTACATTTGTCTTAAATACTCTTAAAAGAAGTTCTGACTTTCTTTCCCATTTGACATTCCTTACATACTGGATTATGAGGCTTCACAATCTTAGGTATATCTCTAACTGCCTTATTTGAACTGATCTTTACAATACAATAAAAATTCACACAACATCTCTTATGCCATAGAAAAATCTCATCAATATGTGTGCCTTAGTTGAGGTATTATTGGAACAATGGAAGAAAGTGAAGTTGTAGGAAAGTGATGCAGGAGTATCCCCGGTTCTTAGCAATCTTGCATCAACCAAAAACATTTTCTTTCAGTTTGTTCTTATTTTGTAGTTTGAACATTTCATTATGTGTTCTTTGCATTTTCTCACCGGATCTTGGGAAGCTATATTTTGATTGTCGACATGTTCATTTTCTGTATCCTAAGTCTGCGGGACGTTTGGATCTTTTCTTGTCAAGTTATCACTTCTAGAATCCGAGACAATTTTCTAGCTTAGAACACTGGAACCGCTTGGACCTATTTTGCTATTGGTGAATCTTGCGAATTAATTATGTGGCTTGTAGAGCTTCAGTTTGTTGTTTCTAACATTCCTTGGCATGTGACTGATCGTCCCTTATGTACGCACTTCATCCTATGGATTTTTTGGATGGATCTCTTTGGTGGAGGCTGACCTCATTGTTTTACATGCTTCATCTTGTTCAGCGATGACTGTTTCATCTTGGGCCGACACGGATCACCCTTGATCATATAAATCAATGTAACTAGGCATTTAGAATCAAGTTTTAAAAGATAGAAGATAGATCTAAAGGTTAGGAGGTCTAGAGTTGTCTCGCATTCTTGTTTGAGCCTAAATGTTGTATAACACACATGTTTTGTACTCAAGCCCGTGTACTGAATCTATGAGTCTAGATGTGGCTGAGAGTTTGTAACTAATTTTCATGATATAATTTAGTCTATTTCTGCTTTACCTCCATCACTTTAAGTTTTTTTGTTGTGTAACTCTTGTCATACAGTCTAAATTGTTCTCTTTGAGGACCCTACCATCATGATTGTACCAAGTGGTATCAGAGTGATATTTTGTTCCAAAGATTGCATTGTTCTGTAAGATTTTTGTTGTAGGGTGGTGGATTGCGGATCTGGCCTACAACTGCAAAGGACTTGCATGAATAAGACACGAAGAGGAAATAGAAATGGAGTGTGTGGAAATGAAAACCCTGCTAGTATGGAAATGTTGAGATGAATTGCAGCCTGATTAGAATTTGTTGAAATGACCCAAAGAAGAGGTCGACATGTTGAAGATGTGATCAAAGAAGAAGAAGAAGTGGTAGTTGGAGAACAAGGAGAAAATCCACCGACAAATGATCCAGATGAAGAAAGATTTATAAGAGCATTGTCAAGAGCGAATACTGGATCACATTTTACCCCACCAGATTATGATGGCAAGTTGGACTCAGATGAATTGCTAGATTGGATCATGAAGATGGAAAAGTATTTTGATTTTGAAGGCACCACTGAAGATAGAAAGGTGAGATATTCTTGCACTAAGTTGAAAGGTCATGCATCTATTTGGTGGGAACATTTGTAGATATATAGACATAGAAGAGGTAAAGAGAAGATAAAATCTTGGGAACAGATGGTTAGTAAGTTGAAATCAAAGTTTATGTCAACTGATTATCAAGTGAATCTATTTCAAAAGTTGCAAAATCTGAAGCGAAAGGAATCTAGTGTGAAGGAGTATATTGAAAGATTCTACAAGTTGAATATCAAATCTAGACATACTGATGATGAGATTGAACAAATCGCTAGATATTTGAATGGGTTGCGGATGTCTATATAGGATGAACTCAGTTTAATCAAGTTGCAAAGTGTTGAGAAAGCTTATCAATATGCCTTGAAAGCATAAGAGAATTTGAACAAAAGACATGAGAAGAAGAAAAGAGGTAGAGGTGGAAGGTTTTCCGAAGGAAGGATCTATTCCAGAGGAAGAGGACCTTGTACAGACCAGAGAAAAGACATTAAAGTTAACAGAGATGAAACTTCATACCAAAAGGATGATAGAAAATCTTACCAGAGAAGAGAACCTGATGGATACCAGAATGAGAGTTATGGAAAAGATGAAAAAAGACAAGATAAGGGTATGTCCAGGATCATGGTGGACCAAAATAGGCCCTTAAGTGGCAATGAAATTTCAAAAAATCAGAGTTATGCAACTTGACATGAAAATTTGAGTAAGTTATGAACATTATTTTAAAAATATGTAAGAAGAGAATCTTTAGCAAATTGAATGCAGTTTCTAAGCTACTAGTTGTTTTTTGAAAAAAAATATATATTTGATAAAAAAATAAAATTTCAATGCAGTGGTACTAAAATTTCAGGAAAAAAAGAAGAAGTAGGTGTATGTTTGACCACCCTAATCATAATCAAATCATAATATTTTTTATAAGATTTATAATATAAGTAGTAGACTCATGTCCGGATGTGACACATTTTTTTGTAGTTTTTTATGAAGTAAATAATTATGAATTTTTTACTACTTTTAAGAAATTCAAAAACTCCTACGTCTGATCACCTTAACTTGGTCTAAACTTTATGAAATTCAATTTTTTTTCCTATAGTAGATGAAGCATAGAATGTGACACATGTTTTAGATTCAAAAAATGTGATGCCGTTTGAAAGTTATGTGTGTTTTTCAATCAGCCTATCAATCAGGACTTTAGTCTGAATTCAATTAGAAAATAAATAATAATAATTTATTAAAGTCAAAATAAGACAAACCTTATATTGTTGGAAAGCTTAGAATGTCCTTAAAAAACCCTTTTCGATTTATCAATTTTGCCTAAAAAAAAGTCGTCAGCCACCAGTGTGAAGTCTAGAAAATCAAAGAT